>NC_046160.1:85610782-85688590 GCF_011064425.1 Rattus rattus
CTAGCAAGGAGTGAATTATCTCTGGTAACCGTTTCCACTCTGTCCTTCCTACACCATCACTACCCACTAAGGTCTCCAGAACTTGTGAGGTGTTGGGGGTCTTCTTACAGGTACATTTCACTAACACTAGTGCCATAAGTAAAGGGTCACGTGGTTGGGTGGAGTTATATATGTATGCTGTATTTAGTAATAAAGTGTAAGTCTGTAAACATGCACCGCGCACCGCGCAAGTATTTGACAGGGGTCATCCAGTCATGACGACGAACTCCACCCCTTCTTGGCCTATCGTGAACTCTCACAAGCTGAGGGGTACCCCAAGAGATTGCGGAAGTTCCTTGGGTAGTCAGGGAAGCAGGGTGTATTATCTCTGCACTGGTCAGGGCCTTTCACACGCACACATGCACTGCGAATCCTCATTAGCCACAGTAAAGGTTATAATAGTGATAAAATTAATTCACAGTACAAGGCCTTGGCTCTTAACAGGTTTTATATATTAGGATTCCAGTAGCGTGTCATATAAAAGGAGGGTTTTGCTATAAAACACCTAGGAATAAAAGCCCATTTATCTGGTGAGCAGTAGGATTGAAAGATGCTGCTCTTTGACTTATAGTGGCCATGCTTAGGGCCAATCCACCAGAATACGCTGCAAGGATATGCTGCAGTGACTCAGATCTGCAGATGACTTTTAGTGGAGCACAGGAGAGAGTCTAGGGATGGGGCTGTAGCTCAATGGCAGCACTTAGCAAGTGTGAGGCCTTGAGTTCAATCCCCAATGCCAGGAAGAGGAGGGAAAGATATATATGCTGAGTGGCTGCTACACCTGACTTTGTGTGAAGATATGATCATTTGGTTGGTTCGCTGTAGCAGCTGAAGTACACGTGCCTCCGATGGGGGTCCTTTCTAACAGTCTCGTTAGACGGGCCGTTGGGTCCGTGCCATGGAAGAGCCAAAGAGTGACAAAGGCCTCATTGATGGAAGCCTTTGTGTTCTTCAGGAAGTGAGTCTACTTCCTTTCCCCTGGGCTTTTCTATCAAGGATGGTTACAAGAGCACAAAGGGACAAATCTGATCACCTCTCTTCCTGACAGGTTTGTAACCAGATTCATCGACTTGGATGGCCTGTCATGTATTCTCAACTTTCTGAAGACCATGGACTATGAGACCTCCGAGTCTCGGATACATACCTCCCTCATTGGCTGTATAAAGGCACTAATGAACAACTCTCAAGGTCGGGCCCACGTCCTGGCTCATTCTGAGAGTATTAATGTAATTGCTCAGAGTCTGAGCACAGAGAACATTAAAACAAAGGTGGCCGTGCTGGAAATCCTGGGCGCTGTGTGCCTGGTTCCTGGGGGCCACAAGAAAGTTCTGCAGGCTATGCTGCACTATCAGAAGTATGCCAGCGAGAGAACCCGCTTCCAGGTAGGCCCCCAGGCTTTCTCACTCCCCCTACTCTTGTCTTTAAGTAAACTGGCGCCTTTGCTGGCCCTGAGGTGGATTACTTGATTGTTGCCCCAGTAGTGAGCGTTCACACTTCGTCCCCAAACATTCCCTCCTTCTTAGGCTCAAGAACCAGAAACTAGAACATGCTGTCCTCAGGCGTAAGAACCAGAAACTAGAACATGCTGTCCTCAGGTGTTCAGTCTGGGGTCTGAGATTTACTGAACTCAGAACTGTGGCGCGGGGCCTGGAGCACTTGTTGCCTTTATAGAGGGCCCGGGTGCAGCATCAGTGCCTATGTGGTGATTTCACAACCACCCATCAATTCCACTTGCAGGAGATCTGGGGACTTCTCCTGACCTCTGTGGGCACACACATGGTACACATACTTACATGCAGACAACACACTAACACAATCAAAGTGAATACATTTAATAAAATACATTTAAAACAAAAAAACCTGTGTTGGCATCCTGTGTCTTATGTAGAAAGCTCCCATCTCTTGAATACACTGAAGGCAGGGTCCCTGAAAAATCTACAGGTTACTATTCTTCATTTAGGATCAAAACTAACAGTGAGATTCTGTCCTCATATCTTCACTCAAAAGGGGAAAGCAGATGGGGATAAGGAAGCAATGTTTCCTGCACTTTGTATATACTTCCTGTGAGCACCTGAATTCTGTGAATCAGTGTAATTCTGACTAAAAAAAAATTAACGTCCAAGCATTAAAAATAAAATTTCTTAAAATGAGCATAGGTGGGATTGGCAGTGGTTTAGACCCTTATTTTTCTACTTGTATCACTGACAGACGTTAATCAACGACTTGGATAAAAGCACTGGGCGCTATCGGGATGAAGTGAGTCTCAAGACAGCCATCATGTCGTTCATCAATGCAGTGCTGAGCCAGGGAGCCGGAGTGGTAAGAAGCCTACGCTGCAGCCCTGCACACATGCGTTAAAGAACGCTTTCCTGACACGGTGACTGCGCAGTTGGAAAACCGTAAATGTGTGTTGTGTCGTCCTCTTATTTTCAGGAGAGTTTGGACTTCAGACTCCATCTTCGCTATGAATTTCTGATGCTAGGAATTCAGCCTGTTATAGATAAATTAAGGGAACATGAGAATTCAACACTAGACAGGTAAGCCCCGCTGTTACAGCTTGAGAGGGTCCATGCGGTGTCCACCGCGTAGTGCAGTGCCAGGAGAAGTGCCAGCCCACGGGCTGCTTCCAGCCTGCCTGTCACATCAGGAGCTCGCACAGCCTGTCACTTCAGATCCTTATGATCTTTGGTGAACTTTGTCCCTGAGGAAAGCAGCTTGGCATATAGAAAGCTTCGTGCAGCCCAAATCTGTCCTGCTGAAATCACTCACTGAACTTCACTGTTTTTAATACGTATAAAAATGGCGGTAACGGCAATGACAGCTGGCCTCTAGTCCTGTCATAAGAACTGACTGACTCTCAGACTTGTGAAGTTGCTCACTGACATTAACAGGCATTCTGTAGTGTCCGTTTGCAGCCATTTCTAAGGTATCCCCAGTAGCTTTTAGATGTTTACAGTCACCATCACCTCCCTCATCCACACACCCCAGCATGCTCTTCTCCACTCTTGCCCTGGGACCCCTCCGTGGTGTGTCTTTAAATGACCTTCCACCAGGGCTCTGGTCACTTGTTATCTACAGAGAGCACCCCAGCTGTTATCCAGTTCTTCCCCTTCCCTGTGCTTCCCATCCCCCCTTACCATTATGTGTTTGTCCCCATCATCTCTGGAAAGTAGAACCCAGAGTAAGGAATTAGTAAAAATTTGCACAAATAAATAATGATATGAGTATTTTTCCAATCTGTAACTCACCACCAAGCCAAGTGCAAGACAGCAAGCCAGGTATGGGTATATGGCCTTGTTTTCCATGAAAACGGTTGGCAAGAGGAATCTGGACATTTTTTTAGATTTGGTAAAGCATCTATTCATTTGATAATTACCTACTGGGTAATTATCACACTTTTTCCTCTGATGACTTTATTTAACTCATTAGAAAGATTCTGTTTAAGCAAAGGCATTCAAGTTTTGTTGCTGTGTTTCTTTAGGAAATAGCACTAGAAACCAGCAAGGCTCTTTCTTGTTTTTCTTCTCGGGGCTGAGGGTCAGCCCTGGCGCCTTACATGTTATAGCTGTTACTCACCGCTCACAGAGTCTCCTGCCTTTGCTTTGTGAGACGGGCACTCTGTGCAGTCAGCCTGGGCTTGAGCCAACCCTGTAACTACCTCCTAAGTGATCAGGACACCACCTCAGTGTGCCTGGAGCTACACTCAACCATCCTGAGCCCTCTCTGCATGTGTTCTTGCGATTTCCCACTCTTAGTCATTTTTGTTCCAATTTCCTTTCAGGCACTTAGACTTTTTTGAAATGCTCCGAAATGAAGATGAACTAGAATTTGCCAAAAGATTTGAACTGGTATGTAGTCTCATAATGGTTCTGGTGTGACATTTCAAGTGGCCTCTTGAAATGCATGGTCTGAGTTGGCGGGGGCCAGTGCAACCCGAGAGCAGAGTCAGCGTCCTGTCCTGTCACCTAGATGGCAGGGTTCGATTGTATTTGCATCTTCCTTTATTGGGAGAATCAAGCAATTGGATGTTTGATCCGACTTTGTTTTTCCTATAAACTAGGTTCACATAGACACAAAAAGCGCCACTCAGATGTTTGAGCTGACCAGGAGGAGGCTCACCCACAGCGAAGCCTACCCCCACTTCATGTCCATTCTGCACCATTGCCTGCAGATGCCTTGTGAGTGCCCTGACGGCGTGGGTGCCATAGAGACGTGGGACAGTGTCCAAAGCGCTCTGCATTCTCAGCAGTACTAACCGGATTGGGGCATAACCAGGGACCCTAAGCCTCAGCTTTGTGGCTCTCCAGTGTTTGTTTCCTTACAGATTAAGGGCAGTCACGAAATCCTCAAAACAAAATGGTTTCAGAGTAAATGCATGCCTTACAACACATGGAGAGTGCCCCTGATCGGGTCTGGGGCTCTAAAGGGTGCGGGCCTACTGTGGACAGCAGCCCATCCTAGTTTACAACAGCTGGAACATGGCTTTCTATCCCTCCCTTCCTTTTCAGACAAGAGGAGTGGTAACACAGTCCAGTACTGGCTGCTGCTAGACAGAATCATACAGCAGATAGTTATCCAGAATGACAAAGGACAAGACCCCGACTCCACACCTCTGGAGAACTTTAATATTAAGAACGTCGTAAGAATGTGAGTGTCTCTCATCGTGCTGCCTGTGAGACAATGAGGGTGTGAAAGGTACTCTTTGTCCTACCTCACATAACATCGGAGGGAGATGAAGGTCAAAATTTGTTCTGGGGTCAAAATGAGTTCAAGTACACATGACTCCATCTAAGTGACATCTGGGTTTCCCTGGTTTCCCCCAAGGACTCTGTGCAGTACACCGCTTGTGTGCCCAGGGAGACCATGTCTGGCAATGCACACGTGTTGTTTTCTGTAACAAGTTTGCCTTTATCTGTTCTACAGGCTGGTTAATGAAAACGAAGTTAAGCAGTGGAAAGAGCAAGCAGAGAAGATGAGGAAAGGTAAGCGGCCCTGGCGGAGGTGAAGCTGCTTAGGAGACCTGGGTGCTGGAGAGATCGAAATAAGGCTCCAGGCTCACTCCGGTGCCTCAAGTAGCCTTTCGGTTTTCACACCTTAGGGCATTTTACATTGACTTTTAAAAATCAAACCACTTAGTGTTCTTGCTATTCCCAAGAATCCATCCTTTAGTTTTATATTTGGTAAGTAACTTTAGAAAAGATTGTAACATTTGCTGTTTAGAACTTATAATTGAAAACAAAGATTAAAGTTGTGGGTCCTTTAAGGGCCCTACCATGGCTCTGTAGGTAAAGGCCTTGCTGCCAAGCCTGACAGCCTGAGTTGGATCCCCAGGACCCACAGAATGGAAGGCTGGAGAACACTGATTCTTACTTCTGCCCTCAGCGTGTGCCCTTTGCATGCATACACACACACACACACACACACACACACACACACACACACACACTCTAAAGTTTTTTAAAAGAATTCATTAATTAAGATTTCTTTAAAACCACTGAGCATGCAAGCCCCCACCTCATAGCTGCGCTTCACTTACAGTGTTTATATTAGGGTTTGAGCAAATACAGCAAGAAGGTTTGGGTTTCTTCAGAGTCCTAGGACAAAAGCTTAGGCACCTTGGTACCAGCAGTTCTCTCCATGGCCATAATGTGACAGCAGTCACAGGAAGATAAACCAGGTAGAAAATTAATGTCTGCTGTAGATATGTGTTATGGGTGCTAGCAGGCCAGCCACTAGTGGTAGTGGAATATGCCTTTGATGTTCTCAGCCTCTGATGGGACAGACATTTGTGTTCCTCCTGGTGCCACCACTCACAGAAGCATACAGCTTGCCGCTTCCCTCCTTCAGAAGCTTAGCAATAAAGTCACCTTTGAGAAAGCAACCACACTCCCCCACACCTCACCATGGATGATGGACTCCCTTCCACTTGTCAAAGTCATTCAGCCAGAGCTGGGGAAATACAGCCACAGTCACCCAGGATCTGCCGTCCTGAAACAAGTGGCCAAGAGGTGGCCTAAGCACTCCTTTTCCTTACATCCCATTTCCTCAGAGCCGCTAGAGGTAGTGGAAAGGTGACTGTCCCTGTGGCCGCTGTTCTCCCTGTGGCTGCTATTCACCCACGTTGCTCTCAAGGAATCTTGAGTATACATCCCAGAACCCACTGTGGACGGAAAGCAGAGAAGCACTAAGACCGGGACAGAGAGAACAATTAGATGAAGGAGAGTGCAGTCCGTCCTCTTGTCAGCTTCAGCTGCCCACCTGACACAGCCCAGAGTCATCTGAGGCCGTCTCCATTTAGGGGTTGTCCTGATCAGAGTGGCCTGTGGGCTTGTCTTTTTTTTTTTTTTAAAAAAGATTTATTTATTTACTTTGAATAGGAGTACACTGCTGCTGTCTTCAGACACACCAGAAGAGGGCATCGGATCCCATTACAGATGGTTGTGAGCCACCATGTGGTTGCTGGGAATTGAACTCAGGACCCCTGGAAGAGCAGTTGGTGCTCTTAACCACTGAGCCATCTCTCCAGCCCCCATGTGGGCATGTCTTTAAACATTTTCTTGGTTGATAATTGATGTATGAGGGCCCTGCCACCCTGGGCCACGCCATCCTTAGGCTGGTAGGCCAGGACTGTGTAAGAAAGGTAGCTGACTGTGACCCCCAGAGCAAGCTTTTTGCTTCAGGCTCCTACTCAAGTTCCTGTATTGTCTTCCCTCAATGACTTTGAGACCTGGAAGTATAAGATAAAATGTGCCCTAGGCTGCTTTGTCCTGCTATTTACCACAGCTACCAAAAGCCAGTGAGGGCAGTTGGTGAGTGGATGTTTAAGAACGCACTCTAGTGTGTATAGGTGTGAACTTACAGTTGAGAGCATTTGGGACATGAGATTTTGGGTCATCCAGCCACACATTCAGGGAACACCTTAGTGTCTCTGGTATTTTCAACTTTACTGGCCCTCAGTGGGAGTCTGACCCCCACCTTCTTCCCTGTGATCTCCTCTTTCACAACATGGACAGTGAAAAATAAAACTAAAATAAACGGAAAGTTAGCATAGTGTCGCACATACTAACTACACAGCAGCCATTACAGGGTTCGGGTAGGGTGGCACAGGAGAAAATCTCCAAGGTCAGGGAGAAGAATGGGGTGGTGAGTGAAGTTATAGTCAAACAGAAGAGAAGAGAAATTATAGATTGGATGAGTTCTTTTCTGGAAGCTTCAGCTGGCAAAGTTAGACTGCATTATTGACAGCGTCAAAGGAGGAGACAGGAAGCTGTTTGGACCTAAAGTTGGAGAATATATTTGAGGGAGAAGAATATGGGGCCCAGGGCTCTGAGAAGGTGTCAATAAAGCCTTGGTGGATGGATAGTAAATGATGCCAGTGTGGGAGACAGTTTTCAGGCTGGCACTTCCCAAACCTGCCATCACCTCAGGACCATCAAGGAACTTGTTCCAACCGGTTCCTAAGCCCTGCCCCCTACCCCAACCCACCCCCACCCCTGCCTACCTTATAGATTGGTTGCAGAGGGATTTGGCCAGAGGTCTTGAATTGTTAAGAGCTCTCAGTGCATCTGAGACATAGCCAGACTTGTCAAAGACTAATGATAAAACTGGGGAAGGAATGTCCCGAATCTCTTAACTGTCAGTGATGAATGAAGAGGAAGTAAAAGAAGGAAATAGAATTAGATGTGAACCAGGAGTCAGGCATCAGTGTAGTGGTAGACATGATTGCAGCTTCTTTTTATTTGAATGCTGGCAAAACTCAAGGACTTTCATGGTTCACACCGTCCTGTAAATTCCAGTTTGGAGAGCCAGAGAAGAGGGAGCCTCAGAAAGACAGTAAGAGGCTCAGTCCCAGTGGGCAGTATTGCTAGTGCATTTGTCAACAGAAAAAGAAGAGGCTTTGAGGGCAAGCGTGTGACATAAGAACCTGCAGCCTAACTTTCACCATTTCTCATTCCGACACCCATCACTCCTCCCAAAGCTTTATATTCCTTGGCAAAACGAATGTCATTACACTGAACGAGATGCCTCCTTCTGTCTCCTTCCTCGTCCTCTGACCCTGACTGACCCTTCCACACCCAAGGAAATTATTAAACCACACCTGAGAGCCACTTTGTGTCCCCTCAGTCCTGTGGTTCCCATGCCTAATCAGTTCTGTTACCCTGAAGATAGTGGACATGGAGACAGTAACATTTGCTTTTACTAGTTTTGGTAATCTCTTGCCAGAATCACAGAGCAGTTGAGGTGGCCTTGCAGGAAGGCTGGGGTGTAACTCAGCTTCGCAGGAAACAAGCCAACAAATTTCATCTCCCAGAGCTGGGCTTCTCCCTGAGCCATTTCTAGTATGTGAGAAGGGGCCTTCTTTTCAATAGTCATGGCTGGTAGGCCACCAATATGACAGGACTCAGAATTAAGGCACAATTTTTCATGAGAAGTTGATCAAACTGTTTTTTGTTTTGTTTTGTTTTTCATTTTTAGAACCATGGCTTTAAGATCTCGTCTTTGGTCTTTCCCAAAATGTAGTTACTAAAGTAGTTGTATGAGGCCTTTTCCCAGCACGGGCACTGTTTAACTCTTGAGTTGTCCCTCAGTGGAGAAGAAGAATGATACCTGGGTCAGTCTGACCCACAGCTTCTACGTCGTCCTCAGCCCACTTTTTTTTTTTTTTTAAGAAAATGCTTCTCTCTGACAGCTCGGTTTTCATGTCCTGTTGTTCTCTTGTACAGAGCACAATGAGCTACAACAGAAGCTGGAGAAGAAAGAGAGAGAATGTGATGCCAAGACCCAAGAGAAGGAAGAAATGATGCAGACCTTAAACAAGATGAAGGAGAAGCTGGAGAAGGAGACCACTGAGCACAAGCAGGTTAAGCAGCAGGTGGCAGACCTCACGGCGCAGCTCCACGAGCTCAACAGGGTGAGGGCTGAAACCTGCCTCCTGCCTACACGGGGACCAAGACCCTCCTGTACCCCAGGCCTAATGCTGAGATAGACAGTACTGCTACAGGGATGAGATCTGACAGTTTCACAGTTGATCTCAGTAGTGTGGACTCGAACCACTAACATCCTGAGACACCAATATTGTCCTAAGAACAAAGAAAGACCACATTAGCTTCTTAGAAAAAGGACGCCATAAAACCAAACCGTGGGATGGTGCAAGAAATGAGAGGTACAAAGCCTCCAGGAACAGGCCCCTATGTGTCCAAAAACATGAGGGTCAAGATCTATCCACCCTTGAAAACCATGTCCTCAAAATTATGGGTGTTTTGTTGCACATTCCTTCAACAAGATTAGATTCTTAAAGTCACTCCATGGATTTTCTTCAGCTGACTCTTCTTGGTCTTCTCTTTTCAGAGGGCCGTCTGTGCTCCAGTCCCAGGAGGACCCTCACCAGGAGCCCCAGGAGGACCCTTTCCTCCCTCTGGGTTGGGGTCTCTTCTCCCTCCCCCACCACCCCCTCTCCTTTCAGGTGGAGCACTTCCTCCTCCACCACCTCCCCTCCCTCCTGGGGGTCCTCCTCCTCCCCCAGGGCCTCCTCCCTTAGGAGGAATCCTGCCACCTCCTGGTGCTCCAGTGAGTCTGACACTCAAGAAGAAAAATATTCCCCAGCCCACCAATGCCCTGAAATCCTTCAACTGGTCCAAGTTGCCTGAGGTAAGCCATTTGTTCCCATTAGTGGATTAGTGGGTGCCATCTGCAGCTCTGTGTCCTCAGAGGGGAAACATCCCTGCTGCTGGGTAGCTTGACCATCTAGTGTGGACGCCCTAGCTCCTGTGTTAGTTAATAATGTTTCTGTAATAATTACACATTGCTTCAAACCAGCTCACTGGAGCATCCTATAGAATTATAAATTTGAAGTAGTAGTACTTCTAAAATAAAAACATATTCTTTTTTTCTGTGTGACTGCCAGTCATGGAACTTGTTAACTTACCGTTTCTAGAACAAATTGGAAGGAACAGTATGGACTGAAATCGATGATACCAAAGTCTTCAAAATTCTAGACCTTGAAGACCTAGAAAGAACATTCTCTGCCTACCAAAGACAGCAGGTAACAACATGAGCCCTCCAGATGCCCCAAAGTACTGTGTTCTTATGCATGGTCCCTGGGCCATCTGCTGAAACCAAGGTGCGTGAGTGCGTTGGGGCCATGCTGTTTGGTCTCCCCAAGGTGTTCTGCAAAGCAGCATAGCTGCATTGCATGTCCTGTGGCCTATCAATGCATGTGGACCACTTGAAGGCATGTGGACTCTTGTTGGAGAAGCTTCCTACCATAGTGCATCTACATCTTCTTTATGTATGTATAGACAGCACTATATGTTATCTGTTCATACTCAAAATGAATCCATAGGAAAGACAGTGTCCCCTTGCAGTATTTGTTTCAGAAACCATGCTGGGCTGTCAGAGTTAACAGAAATATCAAATGGTTAGTCTCAGAGGAAAAATGCTTTTTGGACTAGACAGACTCTTTAGAAGTTTGGAGTTTGGTAAGAACTATAATTTGGCAGCTAAGTAGAATCTACGGAGGAGTCTTCCCCAAACGTCGTGAACATTGTAGACTCACTAGTATGGTTGTGCGAGCTGAGCAAGTGTGAAGGTGGTAATGATACCAGTAGAGCCAGAAAAGCTACTACTGTCGCTTTTCCATAATGGTAGCCAGAACATGGCGTGTGCCTATTGCCTGCACACACAGATGGGCCCTAGTAGGTGGCCTCCTAGAATGAGTTCTGGTCACATCTGTGTAGACTCTCTTGTTGCTCTAGAGGGCTTTCTCCAAAGGTCTCAAGTGTAGGCAGAAAGTTAGAACAGGGTAGCTGGGTGTAGAGAATTTGGGAAACAAAGAAAAGATAAAAGGCAAAATCAGTCAGAGCCCTGGAGAAGGGAAACTGAGCCCAGGAGTATGGAGAGAAAGGTTCTTAAGGTAGGCCAAAGGAGAGGCCCTGTGAACGGGCACACTGCCTTTAGATGGGCCAACAGTGAGTGCACAGGGGTCTCCTGAGAGCTGCCCTGGCGGCCACTCCTGTGTGAGTAATGAGCAGGATAGAGCATCCTTAAATAAGCAGCAGGTATCCTGGTCTGCTTCCTTAGCTTAGCTCCTCAGAAAGGCACCAAAGAAGAGATGGACAGAGGCTGGAGAAGAACGAAGCCGGGAATTTCTTTTCAAGATGGTTTCTAATGTATTTGCGTGAGAGACAGGGTGTTATTCACCAGAGGATTCTGCTGTGAGAGAGGGAGAGTGTCTGTGCAGGCCTTTTTATGATGGTTCAGTAGACTAGGAAAATAAAGTCCGTTGCCTGCCATGATGCTATTAACCCTAAAACAGAAGCCCTCACCCAGTCCCATTCATAAGTAAAAAGATGCCATGCTCAGTGTTTTATGCGCCAAGCTAGGGAAGGTGACAGAAAGGGAGGTGAGGGGTCGTTCAGAGAACAGTGCACCTTATGTTTCAAAGAGCAAGCAAAGGTGTGCTCAGAGCCTGTGTCCTGCAGCTACTCTGCCCACTTCATTCCTCATTGGCTTCTGTATCCTCCTCTCTCTCTGGTGTCCTAGGAAGGAGGCCCCTGGATCTGGGCATAACATTTTAGCAAATTTCCATGTAATTCAAGTAATCTTGTGATCTGGATACAAGTCCCATTTCTTTGACACTCCAGGTTGTCTGAGGCGAAGATTTGGAAACGTAGAAAAGCGTATTAAATGGAGGGAAAGCAGCAAGTATTCCACATGGTTCTATTCAAGTCTGAGCATGTGGGTTGCATTTGTGATGAAGGCAGGTGGTTGAGAGGCCCAAGTTTACAAGCCTCATAATTAACCGGCTTTCAGCAGAAAGTGCAGGAGGATGCTGCCAAAATGCTCTGGGACAAATATATGGACAGTTTTCAAGAGTTCTGGGAGAGACAATTGCAGAAAGCTCTTCAACGGAGTAACTGTTTCCTAGCAACCAGCACTGTTTAAGTAATCAGTACTCATCCCTGACAGGATAGACCAGAACATTTCAGTTCTTCTTAACACTGGGGGACGGGTGAGGGCGGGTTATCAACCATATTCCCAGCACTACTTTCAGAAGACAATTTCAGCATACCACGCCTCTTGAGCATTTTAAATATTCCCACTCTGGTATAAAAATAGAAGATAAACCATCAATTTATTTCCCAAATGAGGGTAACTTGAGCCCCTTCATTGCGTTTACATTGTTGAGAGTCAGGAAAGGAAAGGCTGCAGGCATCTTAATTGGAATATGTAGGTCAGAGTAAATGAGGCTATCCCCTCATCCCAGAACTGCAGCATCAAAGACCTGTGTGTGTTCATTCCAGGCCTGGCAACACAATATGCAAATATCACCACACTTAAACTCGACTGCCCTTATTTCTAGTACCAAATGAATACCAAGAACCCATCTTTTTCTATGGTGGCTCTTTCTTCCTCCAGAGTTATGAAACTTGTCTAACTCTGGACTTCAGCCATTTGTTTGTGTAGATGAATTTTCAGGCATTCAGAGGAACACACACACATCACACCAAAGGCGTCTGATAGGACCACCAGAGCCTGATTTTGACATAATTTAAATATGGAGTGACACTTTGGGAATGCATGCATTCATGCATATATAAGCACACACCTACATAAATATATACATTTGCCTATATTTATAAGCTTATATGCTATTCTGTCGTTCATGTCAGGTATTTAGTTTGTCTCCTCTAGATATAAACTATGTCAAAGATGATTCAAATTCATTCAACCTTTACACGAGCTCACGATATAATTATAGTACAAGGCAAAGATGTGATAAACCATAAGTAACTGCCATATGGACCAAGATGGTGGTTGCTATTGGGAACTGGTTATGTTTCTGGTACTGGGTGGGATATAAACAGTTTTTATTCTCATCGACCGTAAACTTTAGTGCTCACGGAGCTTTTGTAGCCGTTTCCTTATTTAATCTCACCCCAGCTCTAGGAAGAAGGCCACAGTCATATATTGCAGATCCTGTACTCTCGGGACACAGACTGCTGGGTTCTCGCTTTCTCTTTGTTCTCCCGTCTGGGACACCACCAGGCTGTAGAGGGTGGGATTTGTTTTAAGTGCATGCATTAAAGGTATAGAGAGCCAACTGTGCGAGCCCATGCCTCCCACGAAGTGGAGTGTAATAGCACGCAGCTATTCCCCTGTGCACGTTCCGCAAGTTCATTTGAAAGTCAATTCCTTGAATCTCAAGACCTTTTCCTCATTGGAACTACATTACACATGCTCTCCAGGTCAGCCCCAAGAGACTAGTTTAATACATAACATCAGATGCTGTGTAATAGTTTTATGGATGCAGTTGAATAATCCTCACATCTGTAATGGGAAAGCTCGTCCTGACACGCCATCAGTTCATTTCTATCTACAGCTAGAGAGAGGGAAACGAGCTGAAGACACTATGTTTGCTAAAGGGAGTCTTCAAGTCTTTGGTGTCTCTCTCTGCCTTGTCCTTTGCCTGAGGACAGCACTTCCTTCAGAAGCCTAAGATGCCCGCACAGTGTAACGTTCCAAAGCCATCATCCTTTGATTTAGGGAACAAAAGGAAGCTACTGGGCCAGGCTCCATTCTCTAACTCCAATGCTAGAGTATAACATTTTAAGTCCTTCAGTGTCTCATTTGGAATATTCAGCCAGATCTACAGATTTCTTAAGAATAGTCAAAGACTTTTTCCTTTTTTTCTTACACTCAAGTTAGTTTTTGCATCTAATTTTCACATTGAAAAGTCATAAGACAGTTTTGTCCCCTTCTTCAACGATGTCAGTTGGCTTTGCTTCGCGGTGCTGGAGAAATCTCTGACTTCATGCATTCAAAGCGAGCGCTCTCTCACAGAACTGTGTCTCCAGCTCTCAGTCAGCGTGGCTTTTAGTCTTAGCACCAAAAGACAAGAAAAACTGCAAAGCCTATTATTGCTGGATTTGCTTATTTATGTAAGTGTAGGGCTGGGGAGATGGTTCAGTAGGTAAAGTAACACCAAGCCTAATGGCCTTGAGTTCAAACCTATATGGGAGGAGCCTCTAGACTTCCACAGTTGTCTTCTAACTCCAGGCATATGCTATGTCATGGGTGTGCACACACTCCACACACACACACACACACACACACACAAACACACACACACACACAAATGAAAAAAAATAAACATAGTTTTTAAGTAGTTTGAAGGTCTACAGTAAGAATTATCAAATAAGGATTATATATAAATATTAGATATATTTGAATTGGAAAGGATTAAAATCCATTCATTTTCTATGCAAGGTTGAGCCATCATTTCATTGCAGAATAGTTTATAGTAGTTCACAAGCATTGGTTCCTGAAAATTCAAATACCGACCTCCTAGTTCTATTCCAAGCTCATGTATATTCATTCCCTTTTGATCTCCAAGGGAATAGGCTTTAAACAGAATCTTGCATGCCTGACATGAGCCTGGGAGTTTCATAATGTCTGGTGTGCCCTGCCTAATGAAACCATCCCATTTGTGATTTCATTTGTACTGTGTTAATTACTGGGTCTTCAAAGAAGTCCTGTCTTAAGGCTAACAGTTGCCAAGCCCTCATGGCGTTCTTCAGTCTCCCTGGAAAGATAAGCTGGACCACTTAGCGACTAGCTGCCATGCATATAGCTGTTCAAAGTTACAGATGGACCAGCCGCTCTACAGACCCAGCCAAAGGAAGACCAGGGTGCGGGGTGTGACCTGTCAGTTCAAAAGCTAAAATAATTGTGTCCTGTTTGCTTCTAAATGTTGGCTCATAAAGATGTGTCAGGCACTGCATAGGAATTTTAGTCTGAGGGCCATTACATTTAACCCTCACCCTAGTAATGGCTAGATAGATCGGTCCATCCCAGGACATAAACCCAGTAAACCACAACTGCCTGATTCCACAGACTGCTGTTCCTGAGGTCAGATGGCTTCATTTCTCAACAGTGTGAATGAATTTAAGGTATAACCTGAGTTTCCAAAAAGTTTCATAAAAATTTCTCTTTTGAAGAGAAGACAGTGAGAGCGGGGTCTATTTAAAGTAGTACTTTTTCTCTTTGCTTAAGTTGCCCTCATAGACTTTGTTTGCACCACAGTCTTCTGCCTTTAAAACTGTTTTTATTAGAAGAGTCCTAAAGAGCTTCACAGTAGAAAGTCTGAGTCATAATGGGCAAAAGAAAACAGGGATATCAGGCAGAAGAAAAGTTGTGGTTATCAGCTTGCTTTTGAAATGCCTTTCCAGAGAAGCAGGCCTCCTTGTATAGGCAGACCAGGAGGTGGGGGCATTCAGTTTCCCACCAGAAGAATTATGTGAAACAGTTCATCTGTGTAAAATTGGCCTTGGCAGTGCTGCCGAGACCAGGGAGACCTTAAGGAATCTGCTGAGCAAATGCTAGTTGTACACACTGTTGGCCTGAAAGCTGCAACGTGTTTTGCACACCAAAGCTTTTCTCTCCTGCCTTGAAAAAGTATGCAGGAGAGGCTGCCACTTTCTCATAACATACCATTAGCTCTTCTTTCCGTCTTTACTTGAAGACTTCTCTAAAACTTCTTTCAAGAAAAAGCTATTGGCCTTGTCTGCTTGAACAGCCTTGAGACCCCTGGGACATGGCCACTGATAACTGCATCAGTGGCTTCTCGGTTTTTATGCTCTGCTTTTCCTCACCCCTCCACACAGCACCTGCAGCCATGGTTTGTACCCTCTAGGAAGGGGCACTAGTGTTGGTGTCACTCCTGTGGGTGACACACTGTTTTTTCTTAACTTTTCCTTATGATGCAAGAAGACAGATATTTCCACCAAAAAGAAGCACATTTCCTCTAACAATGCAATTGTTCAATCAAGATGATGAATTTAATTGATAATCTTCAAGTGAAAATTTCAGCATGGTGGCTGGGAATATAGCTCAGTGGTAGAGTACTTGCCTAATGTGTGTATGTGCCTTTGTTTTGAGCATCATGTGTGTTTGTGTGTTTATATAGACATACACATGCTCCTGCCCAGATTCACATGTGCACACACACGTACACAGCCACACTCTCAATCATGCATGCACCACATTAAATAAGTGGGAGTCCGGTGGTTGTTTTAAAGAATTATTATTCCGTGTCCTTCTGAGCCCTTTCCTTCCTGCATTTGATTTGCTCGCACTTGAAATGGTGTGTAGCAAATGCCACCTGTTCCCTTACACTGCAATCTCCACTGTATCTTCAGCCAGACTGGCTCACGTGTGCTAAGGACTTCAAGGGCAGGAAACATCTCCTGCCCTCTTGCCCTGCTCCACCAATGTCCTTGACTGGTTTGACTTTCCCTGTTTGCTGCTGTGGTTTCTGAATTGCATGTATCTGATTTGCTTTTTCTATGCCTCTGCCGTGCTGTAGGAGTTCTTTGTGAACAATAACTCCAAGCAGGTAAGTAAGCTACTGTATAACCCTTACTTAACACAGCTCCTTGGCTCACTGTAAGCTTGAAATCCCTTGATTGTCTCCTTAGATAATGTAATTCAGTGACTAGGTAATTCCTCTCTGGGATTCAACTCTTTCTGGACTGCCTCAAGGTGTGCCTGAAATCCCAGCACAAGAAAGAGACCTTTGCGTTTAGCCCCATGGTTCTCTGTTATGCATTCATACCGCCTCTGCTTCCTGAACTGTGACACAATTCAAAAGCTCTCTGGTTTCTCTATATTTTTTAAATGTCATAGTGCACTTTTAATAGCCCCTAACCAAGTTGGCTACTTACCAAGTTAGCCTACGTTCTCACCTCGAACCTCATATTGCATCTAATTGCTTTATGCCTGGTCCATCTTAGTTGTATCTGGCCATCATGAATGACTGAAATAAGCAAGTAGTGTTCAATTGTTAATTCAGGTAACTGAACAGATCTCAACTGCCCCCCTTCTATTGCCCTCCTGTCAGGCTTGGGAAACAACAGCGTTGGGGGACTTCCCGTTACACATGAAGGTGTTTGGGGGTTATTTCTCAACTTTCTTGACTGCTAAGGGTTGCAAATGGTTCTCGGGTGAATGGACCCCATAAATGACTGGACCATTAATGACAGGGCTCTGCTGAGCTTGATTCACAGTGACAGTTCTTCTGTCTGCTGTTCATTGAGATTTGAGGAACAAAAGAACAGCGTCACGCACCGATAATTTATGCACGTTTAACATCTTCCACTTGGAGACTCTTTGTTCTTCTTAATAATGCTTTTTCAAATGTGGGTGGTCAGCTTTGTGTCGTCTCTGCCAAGTAGAGGGTGGTCTTCGTTTTGATTGCACCACCTTCAGAACATTGCCTCATCAGCTCAGCTCAGTTCGTGTGTGTGTGTGTGTGTGTGTGTGTGTGCGTGTGTGTGTGTGTGTACAGAGAATGTGGAAGAAAAGTTGTGTTAGGAGCCTGACTGTCCGCATTTGACTTTGATGGATGTCTCTTGTGTTCTTTCCAGAAAGAAGCAGATGCCATTGATGACGCACTGAGTTCCAAACTTAAAGTCAAAGAGCTGTCAGTGATTGATGGTCGGAGAGCTCAGAATTGCAACATCCTTCTGTCGAGGTACTGTTGGTGCTAAATAAGCGTGGCTGGGGGACCAGCTCTCCACTTAGTTTAGAACCACGTGTTTTCTGTTTAGTTTTATTCATTTTCTGCTGAAGTACAGGTCTTACAAGCCCCTTCTGTGTAGGGTGAAGTGACACTTGCTGGTGTTACTTTTCCTGGAGAGATCTCTCAGGCTGGACGCTGACCCTTGGTCTTTCCTTTCCAGAAGCCTAAGAAATGAACTGACTTCATTGACATCTCTTAGTTATGGACATAGTTTAGCCCTTGAGTCACACTGTCACAGAGTCAGGAGCTGTGTTCCTGCTTCTCTAGTTTGCTTTTTGGTTTTTGTTGTTGTTGTTGTTGTTTTGGTTTTTTTGTTTGTTTGTTTGTTTGTTTGTTTGTTTTTGGAGACATGGCCTCTGTGTTTAATAGAGCCCTGGCTGTCCTAGACTCACTTTGTAGACCAGGCTGGCCCTGAACTCACAGAGAACCACTTGCTTCTGCTTCTGCCTCTGTTTCCTGAGTGCTGGGACTAAAGGCGTGTACCCTCTTGGCTCTATTTTGCTTTCTAATGTCACCTTTTTATATTTCAACATTACATGAGTTCATTCTCCTTTTGAACATTTTTGTTTTATAAAGATATGTAAATCTCAGTGAAATGCTAATTTATCCAATTCAGCCTTGTTCAGAAATCTTTCTTATAACTTGTAAATTCTAAGACCTTAGAACTTGAAGTGAAAAAAGAAATTGGGAGCCTGAATCGTGATTGCAACTTCGGGCAGTGTTGTAGGTCATTCTACATTTCAGGTAGCTTTGTGGTATGTCGTTAGGCAAAGACAACTAATGCTAAGAGGTGCGGGAAGATGCAAACGATGCTGACAGTGAGACCTAAAAGGATAAGCTGCGGACTGGGAAGATGGCCTGTGTGCACTGGGCTGGTGGGAAGATGGCCTGTGTGCACTGGGCTGGTGGGATGAATGGCATGTGTGCACAGGGCTGGTGGGAAGAATGGCATGTGTGCCCAGGGCTGGTGGGAAGAATGGCATGTGTGCCCAGGGCTGGTGGGAAGAATGGCATGTGTGCACTGGGCTGGTGGGATGAATGGCCTGTGTGCACAGGGCTGGTGGGATGAATGGCATGTGTGCACTGGGCTGGTGGGATGAATGGCCTGTGTGCACAGGGCTGGTGGGAAGAATGGCATGTGTGCCCAGGGCTGGTGGGAAGAATGGCATGTGTGCCCAGGGCTGGTGGGATGAATGGCCTGTGTGCACAGGGCTGGTGGGAAGATGGCCTGTGTGCACTGGGCTGGTGGGAAGATGGCCTGTGTGCCCAGGGCTGGTGGGAAGATGGCCTGTGTGCCCAGGGCTGGTGGGAAGATGGCCTGTGTGCCCAGGGCTGGTGGGAAGATGGCCTGTGTGCCCAGGGCTGGTGGGAAGAATGGCATGTGTGCCCAGGGCTGGTGGGAAGAATGGTGTGTATGCACCGGGATGGTGTAAGGTGACTCTTGGAGGGAGCTAATATGAAGAGTAGAAGTCCTTATTACTGAACTAGCCATAGACTGAGTTTCTTTGAACACAAAGAGCTGCTGCTTGTTTTCAGCATAGAAGCCTAATTGTTGGCTGGGTGTATATTATTACTTCAAGGAGCAAGTGTTTCCTTTAGTGAAAGAGAACTTGAACCTTCCTGAGATCCTTGAATTTTAATACAACTTGTAAGGTAACATGAACCACCCATTTCATCTGAGCTCTGAGTGGAAGCTATAGAAATGGCCAGCCCCTTAGCCTCACTTTTCCACCATGAGCCATGCTTGAGTTAGATAAAGGATCTGCCTTGCGTTGACACCACTAGAGTGTCTACTTACTTTCTTCCATGATGCATATATTTATGTTGTTACTATTTCCCAAATAACATTTCTAATTAGAAATGTAAGTGAAGAGTTGGGGAAAGGTGTATGTTTGGTTGTGGTATTTTTTTAAAGATCTTGTGTGTTTGACTGTTTTTGCTTACATGTATGTCTGTGTACCTTGTGCATGCCTCGTGCCCATGGAAGTCAGAAAAGGCTCTCAGATGTCGTGGGAATGTAATGCTGAATGTTTGTGAGCCTGTATGTGGGTGCCGAGAATCAAGCATTGGTCCTTTTTACTCCCAAGACACCTCCTTAGCCCCAAGATGTTGTTTTGTCACGACCTGAATCCCTCTGCCTCTATGCTGTGCCTTTGCTGCCCAGAGCACTTTCAACACAACACTTGAAAAAGAGAGACATGGCTCTGAATTTCTATGGTATTGAAATGCTTGGAGAGTACAAACTGAGACCTCATTCCTCCTAAAGAACGTATCCCAGTGCTCAGTGCCAGCCAGGATAATTACCCAGGCTACAGAGAAGGTTACAACTCTCTCTGGCCAATTTCCCAACCCATTATTGAAGGAATTATTTTATATCTGTGATGTGTGAATACCGATACTTCAAACGTCACAGAGCCTAAGGTGAAGTAATACAGCCCTGCATGTGTATAAACACTCTCTTTTTCTCTCCAAGACAGTTTGCCTGGAACCTAGTTAGACTGCCTATGGAAATTCTTAATAGATTACTATAATGAGCACAACATAATGGTATGGTAAGGCTAGCAATGTAACTTCAAGTCTCAGTAAGTGATTTCATGTTAGCCATGTCAGAGCCCTTCTCTCCTTCGGGATGTCAGTGCACGGTTTTTCATTTGGTAATAGTTGTTAAAACCTCGTATGTGGCCAAGATATTTGCTGAGGTAAAAGTAAAAGAAGTTAAACTGGATTCATTTTAATTTGTGGTTTATTTCAATTTCTCGAGTTAGGAGATTTTAATCTGTCTTTCCTGGGCAATTCATTATTATATACAAAAAGCAGTTAGGGACTTGCTGCAGCAGGGTATGCACAAAAGCATGTCTGTACTTCTTAAGACAGTAGAACGTGGGGCATTTGCCTGCACGCTGCTGTTCTGGGTGCATCTATACCAGAATTTACGGTGGTGCTGTGGGTTTTGCTCTCCCCTTAAGATGGTTGAAGAGTTAATCCCAGTGCACAGCTCAGAGCTGGACTGTAAAAGGGGATTGGATCTCAAGGGCTCTGAACGTAACAATGTATTCATTCATCGATGAATTCATAATTGGATTATGTGGGTGTAAACTATGGGAATGGACACTTGGAGGAAGGACGTCCCTGGGGTACATCTGTGAGGGCATATCGTGTCTCTGGCTCCTTCCTGTCTATCTTGCTCCTTCCCAATCCCATCCCAACATGAGCATTTTGCTTAGCTCTGCTCTCCCTACCATGATGCTCTGCCTCACAATGGGTCCATAATGATAGGGATAAGAGACCATGAATCACAGCATCTGAAGCGACATGTGTCCCTGCTCCCTTCAACATCTTCACAACAAGTAGTTAATCACAGTGAAGAAAGCAAATCGAATGACACTGCTGCCTTTGACAGCTTGAGGCTGACTGGAGAAGAACACTGTTACTGGAGAGAAGATGCACAACTCAGGGCTTGCAGTGTCCTTACTGAAGAACAGAGAGCTCGGTCATACGGGAGAGAAGCTCTAGCAGGACTTGCTAGAGAAAGTGTGTCTCAAAGAGTGTGCACTGGAGATGTTGGAGAGTAAGGAAGGCAGTTCTAAGCAGACTTCAGACTAGTAAGGCCAAACCCTGCTGTAAAAGGCGACCGTGGGATGGGCATTTGTAGTCAGTGAAGCCCAGCAGGAAAGCTTCACGTTCAGTCTTGGGCCTTTTAGGGGTCAAGTCAGCCATAATCAAGTCATAACTATAGAGTGAGGATCATGGCCACAGTAGTTCTGCAGTGGGCTAATAAGAATTAACCTCACATGCATGAAGCCCCCATGGTCACTGCTTGGCTAATGGTCATTTATATATGATAGCATCAGAGAATGGGGTTTGTTCCCAAGGAGAGCAGTGTGTTTTAATATGGCTTTATGTTTGCTTGGTTTGAAGTGTAAGGTAGGAGGGATCGAGCATTGGTTACAAGGGAACATTGGATAGGATTCTCTTTCTATTGTCCAAGTAAGACATGTGGGGGCCAGAACTGACAGAACTGAGAAGCCTTTGGTAGGAATTGGTATTTCATTTTGTACTTAGGGACAACCAGAAATATATCAAAAATTATGTCAAGATTTTCTGACTTTCCGCACATGCAGTGCCTTTTCTCCCTGCTTATTTCCCTCATGAAGGCAGCTGTCTGTCCATCTGTTCTCTTGTTGATGGAGGACTTATGTCACAGAATCATTACACCAACACCTATGACAATGAAAGGGTCTGGCATATTCTATATGTTGTGTCTTCAAATACATGCACACCCCAGTATTTGGATAGCCTTTACAGTGTCCCCATGTGCTGCAGAAGTTAGGTAAGGGGAACCGGCTGCCCACCTGGCTTAGAGCCCAAAGCAGGTGACTGCTGTGCCTGCTAAGTAGGTATTTACAGCTTAAGTGACTGCGGTCACCTGACGCTCGCTCGTAAGAGCAGAAGGAAGAGAAGTTGTTCAATGGAGGGACAGCAGTACCCTGCCTATCACATGTATGAGGAGAATGGAATGGCCATGGTGTACCTCAGAATCAGAAGCCATTAAGAACTTGTCTCCTATGTGTTTATGTTTTAAAATCCAATTTAATTATTTTTTATTATATTAGTTCCTCAGTAGCGCAAGCAACTTTTTCTACTGTCTGTATATGAATGGCATGTAGCAGTTTAAAATGCAGATTGCTTTAATCACCAAAACAGGCGTCTCTACCTACACCATGAAAAAGGAAGGAAGGAAGGAAGGAAGGAAGGAAGGAAGGAAGGAAGGAAGGAAGGAAGGAAGGAAGGAGACAGTCAGACAGACAGACACTCACTCAAGTGGGGTCTATATTGCAGAATGACCACTTCCTGAGTACAGCTGTTCTTTTCCCGTTCCTCTCTTGACATGGCAACCTGGGTATCATAAACTACAAAAAGCTCCTTTATTAAGTAGGAGGATCTGACTTACACCCACTGATGAGAGGCCTGATCTAGCTGTCTATCCCTAGCTTGTTCTAATTACCCCTCAATGTTCCGATTCTCCAGGCAAAGTTTTAAATACCCAAGTAAAGCAAGCTGGAGTAAATTCTATTTTAAGGTGGCTGGTTTGTTTCCTGCCAAGATCGGGCAGTGGAAGCAGACGCCTCAAGAGTTGTCACCCGGCGAACACCAAGAGCACTGCCAAGCTCTAAGAGCAGTGAACAGGCTGGAATCAGTAGGGTCCTTAAATTACAGAGATTAAAGGCTCATTCCGAGGGTGACAGATGACACCAAGAACTTCGAAGACTGAGAGCCATGCTGGGGGGCAGGTACTCTCCCCGCCTTATTCCTGAGGTAGGGTTTCTTTGTCTGATCCAGCAGGCCACGTGCATGGTGTTCCATTAACACATAAATTTTCTTAAGGACTTTTCATTAAAGTCTCCTGTCTCTTTGTGGGCCACACTGAGAGGAAGTTTAGTCCAGACAGCCTCTGGAAATTGAGGAGTATAAATATATACAATTTCAAAGACAAGCAGCCTCAGACTCCATCCATCTGGGTACCTAGTGAAATTCAAGCCCAGGGCTTTGAGCATTGTTCTCATGAAAGGCTCAAAACAGTTTCCTCAGACTGGTGTGAAAAGGCACAGAGCTCATTTAGTTTTCTCTTATGAGCAGAATTGCCCCCACCCTCTCAAGATAGCTCAGTGAGTAACTTACCCGCTGATGCGCCTAAGAACTAGCATTCAGTCCCAGGGATCCACACTGTGAAGGAGAGAACCATCCCCGAAGTTCTCCTCTGCCTTCCACATACGTGTTGTGGCACTCAGCCATGCACACACCCAGTGATAGTGAAGTGGTAAGCGAGACTCTTCTGGCGGTGACCGTAGGCGTTTCCTAGCAAGCTGGTTTGTATTAGTGGCAATTTTAGTCTCGAGTTACTGTCTCTCCTTTGTTCCGTGTGGCCACACTATGGTACTGGCACTTCACTGACTCAAGAGCCTGTAATGTCCTAAAATCCAGGACTAGCCTCGACAGTGGTGATCTGGTGCTGTACAGATCTCATGTATTCTATTGGTCACCCAGACCAACTTGGCTAAATCGTTCCACTTAATGATGTGGATTTCCTGCCGTGTTCTGGTGCACATGCTTGAGAAGTAGTGATCGTGCCGGGATTGAAACAGCCTGCAGGAGTCTGCAGGGGCAGTCTGTCTCTACCCAGCACAGGAGTGAAAGTGGCGCCGCGGCCCAGGTGAGGGGATAAGGGGGATTGTACTTGTCTAGTGGACATTTTGGCATTTACTGGGTGTGGTTATTGTCACTTCCCAAAGCATTCTTATCCATCACTATATGTTACAGCACCAGACCCTTGAAAAAGAACTGGGACACATATCCTTACCTCCAAGGTGACTCTAATTGTTGGGAGGTTTGGGCTATCAACAGCAAGACTCTTACGATAGGAAGCACATGCTCAACCCATCTCCCACACAAGCTGCAAGGTTGAGTGAATGCATAGAGGGTTCCATAGAAGGGTAAAGATCCCTTCCAAGTTACATCTCCTGCACCAGCCAGTGAGCAGTAATCAAACAGCATTGCCCCTGATTTCCTAGCCTCAAATTTAAATTAAATAAAATTAAATATGTGAAAATCCCTGGCCTAGAAAGTGATCATGTATTTCGCTTTGTATATTAATGCATTCAACTCTTCACTTGCCTATATGGCTTCTAAGCTTGTCAAAATCTATTTTTGCAGCATACCTAGAACTGCTCCGGCATACAATGAGGTCAGGGGTTGAGTGGATGTTGGGTATGAGGAGACCACTGTGGCTACTTTCCTCATCTCTCATGTTCCTTGAGGAAACTAATGATAGAACGTGGCAGCTTGTCCCCATGTCAGCAGAACATTACAGAGCCCTGAAAGAATGTTTACGCTGTTTCAAAATCCTATTTTTAGTTTCCTGTGTTGTCAGGAAATAAGCTTTTGCCGAGAATTTGAGAAAAACCATACTTCAAAACCAGCAGCTGGTGTAGCAGCATGAGTGGTCTTGTATTAAAGTGTAACAATCCTTGTTAACAAAATAAAATATGCCTTCTCCAGGTTGAAGTTATCCAATGACGAAATCAAGCGAGCAATTCTAACAATGGATGAACAGGAGGACCTGCCCAAGGACATGTTAGAACAGGTGAGCTGCCACACAGCTTTCAGAGCCCAGGTAGTAGCAGACTTTCAGCAGCCAAGAGAATTCTGGGAAAACCTACTGTTGCTAGCAGATAATTTTCTCATCTCTGAATTACATTGCTTTAAAGGACTCTTACTCTCATTGTTTCTCAGAAAAATTGGAGGAGGAATGTCATAGGCTGTCAACAGTGGATAGGGAGTTTGCTCAGGGCTTAAGAGCACTGTTCTTCTAGAAGACCCAAGTTCATTTCCAGTCCCCATGTAGAGTGACTCAGTGCCTCACAGCACCTGTAACTCCAGCTCAAGGAGATCCAGCACCCTTATTGCTGTCTAAAGGCACCCACGTCACATGCCAGTCGTGCTTTCTCTCCCTCCCCCACTCTGTCTCTCTTTCATAAATGAAAATGAAATGAAATCCTGAAGCAAGTCTACTAAATGCCTGGGGTCCACCCTTCTCGGACTTTGTCCCTCAGGCTTCAGGTCACCGACTGTCTTACTATCTCATACAAATCTGCTGAGCGTGTGGGAAAGGTGTTTTGAGGGAGTGTTGAAGATCCCACAAGCACTCTGAGAACAAAAACCACGCTGCAAACTATTAATTACTAAATTTGCATCTTGGTTCAGCATTCCCACAAGCACAAAAGCCACCATTAATCCCAGCACAGCCGCCTGCTGTAAGCAGCCCTACCTGTCCTATGGTAAGAGAGCTATCTCCTAGAGCTAAGTCGTGCCTCTATTCATGTGTGCCATCTTGTGTCATAGATGGCAGCAAATGCCAGGTCCCTGAATGGAAAGCAGCCAGTGGTGACTCGTTCTGGAGCATTTCCGCCCAGCCACTCCGACTGTCCCAAAGCTGCTTATCTGTCTCTGTCACCCTGACCCCTTAAAACCTGAAGGTTTCTGAGCACTGTGGCGGCCATCTCAAAGTGCTTTAAGGCTGGCTATTCTCCCCCCCCCCCGCCCCCGCCCCACTCCCTTGTCCTTGGGACAGAATCTGAGTTTCGGTGATCAGGTTAAAGGTCTGTGTTTGTCAGAGCCAGGTCCACTGAAGGCCAGCCATGGGTACCAGCAACCATGACTACAGGCTGAGCATGTTCAGCTCTGAGTGTAGAAAGGGCTGTTTCAGGTCCACTTTTCATAGATTGCCCCTCTGTCTCTGTGCGCACTTTTGATGGTGGCAACAGCTTCCAAGCAAGACAGACCTGTGGCTGGACTTGTCCTGGGTGACAACCTCACAATTCCAGTGGAACAACCCTCAAGCTGCCTTTTAAACATTTGGTTTAATTTTCAAAATGTTAATGACTTTTTCCTTCATGTCTCCCATGGTTCTCTGTGGATGCACAGTTTAAAGTATTCTCCTAAGCAGGGATGTTTCCAGATCCCTTTTGTTCTTCTCCCCTCACTGCACAGCTGCCCCAGCTTCCAGGTGACCCCACCGTCAGGTCACTACCAGCAGTGACAAACCGTGTGAAGCTGCTTTGACCCTTTTGTCCTTTGCCTCTATCCACAAAGTCACATGCCTCTAATTCTCCAGGGTCTGTGTACTATGGAACTGTATCCAGCAGAATGCCCATTGAGGGAAAGCATCGCAAAGCCTGCCAAAAGGGCTTGCAGTGCAAATAAGACACACTCCAAAGAAACAAGGAAGAAAATCTGTCCACTGATGCAGCATCTGGCCAAAGACATTTTGACCTGGTCTCTCCTGATAATTCTGTGAGCTCCTTGCTCTCTGCTCAGCTCCCACGCTCTCTCTCCTCTTTCCCTCCAAATCGTAATGTCCCTCCGTCTGGTGTTCTTCCACATACCTCTCAAGACACATGTCTGTCCCAGCATCCCCTTACCCCTGGGTGGAGCAGCATGAAGGCCACGTGCAGTCCATGCTGCCTGTCGCTGGTGACCATGGGGCTAAGGCTGTAGCTGAGGTCGGTGAACCATTCTTCCCCGGAGGCCATCAGTTCCCAGGTGCTTTCCTAGCTACACCCTCTGGAAAACATCCACGTGCAGCCGGTTACTTGCCAGGGGACCGGGGTGGAGGGGTGGGGCACATGCCTCTTCCTGTGCTCTGGAAGTCACAGATACATGGCCTTTTCTGGATCACAGACCAGCTATAATCCTGGCAAACTGGAGAGAAGATGTCTGGAGTAGAAGGGGGTTTCCTACCTCAGAAGATAAAACTCCAAAATAAAATGAAGAGGAACACCCTTCATCTCGCTCTCTCCTCCTTGCCCTACAATGTCCCCTGTGCACAGAGCATGAAGCTACATGTCCTGTTCAGGGTCGCCATTTGAACCTGGGGAAGAAATGCCTGGAAAGCAGCATACCTGGCCAGCAGGCCTTGCTCCACTCCTTGACATCTGCTCTCCTTTCTCTTCCCTTCCGCCTCCCGAGGCAAGGGAGCTGTCCTTGTTCCCTGGTGCAGCTGCTCCTTTTGTCAGGAGCCCATCTGGGATGGCTGCTCCCACCCTCAGCCTCAGCCTCAGCCCCAGCTGACCAAGTGTCAGTCTTCAGTGAATGCACATACACAGCATCACTGCCTTCTCTTCCTAGCACAGTCAGAGTTTATGAAAGCTGATCTGTATCCTCCTGTTCACGCACTAGCCCACTGTCATCTGTCTCTTCCTCCTTAAAACTGTGATCGCTGGGCTGGAGAGGTGGCTCACAACCATCTGTAATGGGATCCGATGCCCTCTTCTGGTGTGTCTGAAGACAGCTACAGTGTACTCACATAATAGATAGATGATAGATAGATAGATAGATAGATAGATAGATAGATAGATAGATAGATAGATCTTTAAAAAAAATTTTTTTAAAAATACCTGATTGCTGAGGCTTTCACAGCCTCCCTGCTGCCCAAGCCAGAGGACACTTGGCAGTTCTCTGTCTTGGTCTTGATGTCTGACATCAATGGCCGCTTACTCCATAGTGAAGCCTTCTTGCCTTGGCCCTGTGATGCTACCCAGGATTCTCCAACTGAACCTCTAGTGCCCCTCATGGGCTCCTCTTCCTCCCACCCCCATTCCCTGGGTACTGGTTTCCTCCAGCCCTGAACATATTCTCAACTGAATGCCACCTCCCAAAGATGCCTTCTCTGCAATTCCCATTCTCTCTCTCTGTGGTGGCCCCAAACCAGCTGCCTTTTAAAGATTCCAACAAATGTCTGAAAATCTATCAAAGGAGCACCTTGTTAAGGGAAGGTATCATTTCAATTTGGGGGAGGAAAAAAAGAACTGGATCTAGAAAATAACATGCATACCCAGTCCCCTGCAGACACAAATGTACACAAATGTGTGCACTTTGAATGGCAGCCAGACTACACAGGAAGTAGCTTTTTCAACTTTCAATATCACTGCTGTTTCTTCCACTTCTCATTCTCATCCTCCAAAATAAAATATGGAATAAACAGTACACTGTTTCCACTGTTTCCCTCATTGAGCTCCACGAGGATCAGTAAGGAAGATGGGATTAAAGAAATAGAAAAAGTAAGCAAGGTGAATGAAAAACACAATGTAATTATTCATCCCACCATGGTACAGTAAGATAGTGTGAGAACTCTGGGATTCAGAGGACCCAAGGTTCCTGTCAACTACGCACACTTGCTCTGCCATGCCGGCCGAGGTACTGGACATCTCTGGAACTCGTGCTCTTCTGATGACAGGGTTTACTCTCTGGGGTCCCACCAGGGCATCCACACGAAGTAGATTCTGGTGGGAATTGTCACCAGTCCTTATCTGAATGGAAAATGATTCTCAGATCAATTTAAAACAGCTATCAAGTCAACAACCATTCCTTATGCCTTGCTCGCCAGTTGGCAGTGCTTGTAACTTAAGAAAAAAAATTAAAATTTCATGTTTAGCTGAAAGAATAAAAACCTACCACAGAGACTTTTTCTAACCCTCTGCTTTAATTCTCCTGCACGTGCACTTTCAGCTTTTGAAATTCGTGCCTGAGAAAAGCGACATTGACCTGCTAGAAGAACATAAACATGAGTTGGACCGGATGGCCAAGGCTGATCGCTTCCTGTTTGAGATGAGCAGGTGAGTTGAAGACACTGGACATGAAACATCCCCTTTGCCTCAGTAAGGGAATTACTAAACCTCAGTTCAAGATGAACAGCTTGAGCCAGTCACCTGTCTGGCAGCATTTTTTAGTTGTAAAATCTTTCCAAATATGAGCTGTGTGGAATGTGTTCCTCACTTGTGGGGGAGTTCTTGTCCCAGTGAACCAGCATCCAAGCATCCTCACAGCTGTCCTGTGGGCCTCTGGGCCCCTGTGCTCCAGTCTTATCGTGCTATAATGTTCCCTGGGTCCAATCATAGTCATTCTCACCAACACTTTGATAGTATCAGCATCTAATATCTTGACATCTCAGGTGTATTATAAATTAGAGGGAGATGACAAGTTTGTTGAAAAATAGGAGGAAGTGGGATCACAGGTTCTGGCAATGAGTAAGACACAGGCAAACATCACTAATCAGTCATGACAGTCTCCCATGGAGCCTTAGCAAGCTTTCTGAACCCTTTTCCAGAAACCCCCTGGGGCAGCCACTGCTCTGTAATTGGGTTTGGCATGTGAGCTTAGTCTCTTTGCCATTCCAGGTCGAGTGAACTGATTCCATACTAGAGAAGGACCAGTAGCCCCTGAGGCAGAGCTCTTCCCCTCAGTGCCATGAGCCTGTAGATACTGCCAAGGGGAGTCTGCCCCTCATTCTCCATTCCTGCTGTGGTCAGGTTTAGTTCTGTGTTATTCCCACACAACTAGCCATTTCGGAGACTACTGCTGAATAAAGGAAAACTTCGGGGTTTCGACGCTGTGCCCTGCAGCCCTCAGTGTAGACAAGCTAGTGACCACCAGAAGTAGTTGTTGCTTCTCAAGCATGTCCAGATCTTTACAAGTGTTTTCTTATCCCTGACTGTAGAGACTTCCAGAAGAGAAGTATGTTTTCATCTACCCACAGGAGAAAGGAATCCCAGATGGGTCTCACTCAGGGTCACCTACTAAGAGGCATATCTGGGCTGCAAACCTAGGTCTTTGGGGGTTACACGGTGGTATTAGAAAGGAAGCTGACCCCTGGACCTTCTATGATGAGCAGGTTAAACATGAGTTTCAGAAGCTTCATGAGAAGGAAAGCTGCAACACCCCACCGACCCCCAACCCCAAGGAGTAGCAAGGCTCTTGTAGCTTCCCTACAGATAGAGGCTAGCAGTTCCCTGGCTCCTCTCAGCGCTATCTGGAAGGCTAAGCTGGCCTTCGGGAGACTAGCTTAGCGAGCTGATTGTAAAGCAAACGGTTCAGGAATGAGAATGAGGACTGTATGATTGGGACAAGTCTTTGTAGCCTTGCCAAAGGCCAGACTGTGAAAAGTTAAGAGTCTTGAGAGAAGTGGGGGAAGTGGAGAGTCTACATTTTGAGTCCTTTCATCTCCTCTGTTTTCACAAGAGCCATGGGTACCCTGAGGGAAGTTTGAAGTGAAGGGCCCTAGGCAGTCACCCAAATACCCCATGCTGATTCGAGAGAAATCGGCTCTCATACTGAGTGCTAATCAACCCACCTTGCTCTTACAGAATTAATCATTACCAGCAACGACTGCAATCACTGTACTTCAAAAAGAAGTTTGCTGAGCGTGTGGCAGAAGTGAAGCCCAAAGTAGAAGGTAAGGTCAGACCACTTAGCAGGAAATATTGTTTGTCTCAAGAGCCCAAAGTAAACAACTGCTTCTTTTGAAATGCCAATGGATGGTCATATAAGGTCTCTGTCTTGCACATCCTGGCCTGGCCTGGGCCCTGGAGCTCCTGCACATGGCCTGAGCTTCTCCCAGGGACTGGGGTTTTGACCACATGAACATGGCTAAGGAATGAATTTGCCACTCCTAGCGTGGAACCTATAATTAGCATTCTCGTAGCCGTGCCTTCCTAGGATTTTCTAAGGGTGGAGTCTAGGCTGCTATGTTTGAGATGTGGATGACACTAAAGATCAGTTACAGAATGTACAGTGGAGTCAGAATCTGAGTTCCAACTCCTGATGTAACACCGGCGAACCATGCACAACAACCAACCAGTTCTGTCAGCAGACTCATTCACTCATGGACTCACGAGAGCAATGCAGTTTGCAAAGGAAGGCTGGAAGCAGAATTGCTCTGCTGTCTGTTCTGTTCCTAAGTGCTTACGGTTGGGGAGTCAGTCCTGAGAAGGGCTGGGAAGGGAGAGGAACTCTTCCATTCTCTGTGGCGCCTCCTGCCATGGCAGCTGTTAGCTGTGCTTTCTAATTTGCATGTTTTGAAAGTGCTTGGTCACAGTGTAGTGACCCCGAGTGTCTGTTAAGATGTGTTGCTCTAGGGCAGGGAGGCCGAAAGCCTTAGCCGTAACCAGTGTGTTCTGGGCGTCTTGCTCCGCAGCGATCCGCTCCAGCTCAGAGGAGGTTCTCAGGAGCAGTGCCCTCAAGCAGCTCCTGGAGGTGGTTCTGGCTTTTGGAAATTATATGAATAAAGGACAAAGAGGCAATGCATATGGATTCAAGATCTCCAGCCTCAACAAGATTGCGGATACAAAATCCAGTATTGACAAGTAAGTGTGTGCCCCTCCATCGTTTGGGGCATTTGGGTGCTTTTAGTGTGTGAGTTGCCCACCTGGACCCTGCAGCCTTGGGCTTTCTGACCACGCTCCTGCTCTTCCGTTCCTCTCACAAGCAGCAGCAGCCCTCAGGCTCCTGGGATCCTTCGTCTGTTTTCTCTGCATAGGGACACTGTCTAGTCCAGTGGTTCTCAACTCCCTCATATGTGCTTCCTGTTGTGTTGACCCCCAACCATAACCTTATTTTGTTGCTACTTCATAACTTTAATTTTCTAGATATGAATTGTAATGTAAATATCTGATATTCGACCCTCGGCTAAGAACCACTGATCTATTCCAAAGTAGCTAACTAACTCGTGTGGCTGGTGCAGTGCCTCAGTGGGTAAGAGTGCTTTCCCCAAGACTGAGGGCCTGACTCCCACGAGTTGTCCTCTGACCCAGACATACATGCTATTTCAGGTGCGTACACACACATACACACCAAAATTAAGTAAATAAAAAAATGTAAAGTTTTTAAACTTTTAAGTATAGTGTATCATACTAAAGAGAAGCCACTGATGGACCTCTACACAGCCAAAACCAAGTCACAGCCCTTCCTGCTCCGGAGGTCTCGTGACCTCTGTAGTTTCTCCCCTCCACAGAGAACTGTGTTTCAGAGAGAGGAGAAACCGGACAGGCGGGGAATGTCTCAGTGCCAGGCTGGTCTAACAGCCTTGTGAAGGTAGTCGCAGTCGCATTTAGCGGCACATTAAGGCTCATTAAGATGTGTCTGTCCTAGGATGTGCACAGCACCACAGCTGAGGTAAACAGTCTGCTTAGAAGTGCTAAGGTGCCAGCTCCTTGTGTCCTGAGCAGGTAGGGTCATCACGCACATTAACCCTCGTTTGCCCAAGAGCTTTGTTTCTCTGAGCTTCTCACTGGCTTCAAAGGAACTCGCACAATTCTTCCTAAGGTAAAGCTTCTCAGAACCAAATCCTTTTAGCATGACGGACCGCTCACCCCAATTACTCCTCACTAATGAGACTTCTTGCCCTATATTTCCTATAGGGTTAGTGAAGCATAGTGCATAGCAAGCAGCCCATAGTGTACAGCAGCCCTTGGTCTGTGATAAAAGAAGTAAGCCATGTGTTAAGCTGTTATTTTTACATCATGGCGACAGAGTGCTGTTGTGTTATATAAAACCCCCGCTGTCCTTTCCTTAACGGGAGCCCCCAGTGCTTTTTGGACCACTTTCACATTTGATTGTCACAATAGCTTGTCAGTGGCAGGGCCAAGTTACTTACCAGGAGTTGTCAGATAAGAAAACCAAAGCAATGTCAAGTGGCTCATTTTGCTGCTCCACCCCCACCCCCAGACTGGTCGAGGATTTAACCCCTGATCTGCAGGTCGTCCACAGTGCTGTGCTTTGCCCACGGATTGGGAGGGGGGGGAGTGAGGGGGTAGGGGTTGGGGTGGGATCTTGTTTGCAGGCTGTTATGGGGACCTGCAGCCTCTTATTTGCATATAAAGAGCAGCTATCTTTGAAAGGACACCATCTCTTCACCTTCCCACAATGCATGCATGCACCCAATCGCATGCAAAGTCAGTATCCACCCATCCCTTGCCTTCTGATAATTTGGTACTTACATGGTGTCTGCTTATTAAAGTGACTATAGAATTTAGACAAACAAGTTTTCTCAAAAGAATAAATAAAACTTATTTCCAATCTTTTTTCTCTTCTGACTGTTTCTGAATGAAGGTAGTTCCCAGCAGGTACAATGCCCTAGTGGAGTGGTTGGCCAGGGAGCAGTCATGCATTCACTTGAGTCAACTATACACGTGACCGTGCAGTCAGCACAAAGAGGCTGATTCAGTAGCCACCAGGACTATCCAGATGTGTGGCTGTTCAGCTGTTCACTCTCAAGTGGTTTTGGGCAAATGAGGTGTTATTTGGACAGCAAAGACATGTGGAAGCCTTGTCTGGGTTTAATTTCTAAAAACATTAAATAGTCCAATTAAGTTAGTGGAGATTTCTCTAGAAAAAAAAAAGTATCTCTCTAAAATAATGAAGAAAATAGCATTATTGTGACAGTTAGTGGTGTTTCGTTTCCACTTTCAGCCCTTAAAAGAGAAGCTCAGGACAGAGAGGTAGGTTCTATAAACAGTAAGACTTCAATAATAAGATGTAGCAAGCTCACAGAATCCTGAGAGGCCAGAAGTATTGGCCACTGTTTTGCTTTAGTGGAAACGTTTCTAAATACTGATAGGAACAAAAATAAGGAGAAAAAAAAACCTACTTGGCCCTTGACCTGGGAACAGGGTTGTGTTGTCAGGTAAAGCCACAAAGCACTGGAAATGCTTTACATTTTATGGGAAAAAAATTGTTGGGCAACTCTGATTCGCTTTGGTGCGGGTGGCTGCAGAATAGTGGCTTCACCTTGTAAACTTGCAAACTGCCTAGATTGTAGAAATGTTACTAAAATGTATTTGTATACCTGTAACCATCACAACTTTGACAGATGAGTAGCTCTTTGTCTAAGCCAGACTTACCAGAGAATTTCAACAAATATCCATGCCTGGCCCCACCTCATCCCAATTATGGTGTTGGCCCAGGCATCTGGAGTCCAGGTGACTATGATGTGCAGTAGAACTGGTGACAGTGGGACCAGACTAACACAGCTTTGCCTGATACCGTTATCAGACACCCCCTTTCCCGATCCAGGTCAGTCAAGGTTCAATCCTGTCATCACCAGACAGGAAAATGGCACCAACAGCTGTTATACCTACTAAGGGTCATCGAGTTAAGAGCTGAAGAGCTGCTAAAATTAGAAGTGATTTCACAGCTGCAGGGATGCTGCAGACGTGATGGCAGTCACGGTACACTTGCAGCATCTGCTCTGGAAGGGGCGCCCTGCGCATGAAACCTTAAGTGAGCATCACCGAAAACCACAGCAGCGAGTTGTTCTAGACTTGCAAACAGCTGCTCTCCTTGATGGGTTCAACAACTGTTCTCACGCCACGCTACCAATTCTGAGTGTATGCCGGGCCTTGCCCCTGAATATATAAACCTGAATATATAATCACGTTGCATGTTCTCCTTTTCTTCAATCTTAGGAACATTACCCTCTTGCACTATCTAATAACCATTGTGGAGAATAAGTACCCCAAGGTCCTGAATCTCAGCGAAGAGTTGCGGGATATTCCTCAAGCAGCGAAAGTGAAGTAAGTACAAGGACGGCCCTGCCAGCTGGACTTCAGAGCAGCCCACTCGGCTGGCACTGCATTGACGTGCAAACGCTCGAAGTGGCCCTCTCCTTCCTTCCCTCTGACCTTTGTGCATAGAAAGTTTGAACCACAGCCAAATTATCCAAAGGCATTAGAGAATGTATACAGTTGTAGTATCCTTCAGAACACCCATGGCCCCGCTGTGTAAAACCTGACCTTCTTAGAGTATATCTAACAGCTAGGCCTCTTGGCCTCTGACTCAGGAAACAGAGGCCAGACTGCAAGTACAATTCCTGCCTGGGCTACAAAGTGAGGTCAAGGCTGGCCTGGACAACCTAGTGCGACTGTCTCAACAAAAAGTAAACCGAAGGCCGGCCATGCTGCCGAGTGGCAGAGCACCTGCCTACTTGTGAGGCCACAGGGTTGGTCTCACGAATGCTTCTAAAGAGCAGCTCTTCTGAACAAACACAGGTAACCCTGAGTCAGAGGAGGACTCCAGGGGAAGCAAACGGAAGGTCTGGAAGGTCTCCGTGTGAGGGGGCCACCAGTCGTCTTCACAGATACGCACTCCTTGGAACCAAGCAGCCCTTTAATGGGAAGCAGTCCTTATGCAAATCAAGAAACTAAAAATAAAATGGGAAGTTGCCAAACTTTCCCTACCAATTTTGTGCTGTGTTTCAGATGGAAATAGGCGGCTTCCCACACTCTCCTCCTCCCTTCTGACAGGCTGCCTTTGCTATGAATCTACTACCTAGAATGAGTGGGCTTGTTCTCTCTGTGTGTAGACCTGGGTATAAGACACAGAGTAGGTAACGCAAGAAATTAATCTATTTGAGTGAATGGACTATTGGCAAGCTCTTTGATATGGTGGGGGTTGTGAGAATTGAGCTTTAATCTTTAATGTTTAAAAGCTGTGAAACAGAAAGCATAGGAAAGGCCCAGGAATCTTTCTCCACTAAAAACAAAGAAGACAGTAAAATGAAAAGGAACCCGGACAGCTCTCAGAAAATGCCTGCTGATGGCTGCTAATCTTCACACTGCTGCAGTCATGGGGAGCTTCAGAGTCCTGACTGAATGAGGGTCTTTTCTCCTTTCTTTTTCTTTTTTAAAGATTTATTTATTATAAATACACTGTGGCTGTCTTCAGACACACCAGAAGAGGGCATCAGATCTCATTACAGATGGTTGTGAGCCACCATGTGGTTGCTGAGATTTGAACTCAGGACCTCTGGAAGAGCAGTCAATGCTCTTAACCACTGAGCCGTCTCTCCAGCCCCTGAATGAGGTTCTTACCCAGACGTGTCAAACACTCATTTCTACAGACTGCAACTAGCTGAAGCAAAGGTGTTCTGTGATTCAGACATAAAATATTTTGGGGAGACATTTTTCTTCTGCTATTTTTAACTTAAATATACCTGCTGGCAGAGGAAAACAAAAAATGTACAGAAAAATTAAAATTATATGCATAAGTTACATTTTTTAAATGCTGTAGCTTTTGTGAGTCTGAGAATGAAAGGTAGGGATTTTTTTATTTTATCATAGTTATTTAGTGTGCATGTGTGCATACACACATGTATGTATGTGCATATGTATGCTCTATGACAGCCTTTGGCAGTCATAACTGTTTTCCCCTACTGTGTGGGTCCTTAGGAGTAAACTGGGGCTGTCAGGCTTGGCAGCAAGCACCTTTCCCCACTGAGCCATCCCACTGTCCCAGAAATACAGTTTATACGCTAAACGTATGCCTGCCTCCAAGCATGAGCTCTCTCAAGCAAATTTATTACTCCTGTAAGCGGACTGCTAAGATGTCACTCTCTCCAACAGCATGACTGAGCTGGACAAAGAGATCAGCACCTTGAGGAGTGGCCTGAAAGCTGTGGAAACGGTGAGTACCTGCTCCCCACCATACCCGCCAGCCTCTTAACTACTTTGCTGGTGTGCAGACCTCAAGTCCAGGAGCGCCTTTGGCATGGGCTCTGCCCAGCATAAACATGATTCTGTGAGAGTGACCACAAAGAAGCAGGCACAATGTGTGCCCAGGGTAGGAACTCAGTTTCATGCAGCCAAATTTTCTGAGTGGCTCGATGCAGTGGGAGCCGGAAGTGGTCGAGGAGGGTCACCAATTCACCGAGGAGGCAGGCCTTAGAATGACTGAGTAGACCAGGTGAGGCTATCTTCTATCTTCATGTTCTATTACCGTTTGATGTGACATTCCACAGGCTGATGGGAACCTCTCTGCTACTTCCAAACTGGTCCTTTGGTGAGTCTTCACCAAACACACACTTGGGTATCGAATATTGTGTCCAAGGCACAAGGTCATAGTGACCCAGAGTCCCTGCTTTCCAATGCTGCAATGAGAGCAGCCAGTTCCCTCAGCAGGACCCTGTCAAGATAAGCATGGCGATCAAAGAGGAACCTGATGAAAGGGCTGGATTGGGGGTAGCCTGGAGGCTTGTGATTAACTGGCATGTCCTGGAGGAAGGGCTCCTACTAGAGGAGTTGAACTCCAGCTATGGCTTAGAAGCAGGATGGTGTAAAAAGGTACAAAGGAGGGAGGCTGCCCAGGTACAGAAGATAAAAGGGAGCCCCAGGAATGTGTGGAAGACAGGGAGGAGTCAGAAGAATGTAGCACAGTAGAGCTAGGACACCACCATCGCAGTGTCTGCACGAATGTGGCTGCCAGGGACCGAGTCCAGGGATGGGAGCCACGCTACAGCCCTGCCCAGTTGGCTGGATCTGTACTGGGTGAGGTTACTGATTCAGAAGCAGTGAAATTTGCCCCTCCCTTAAATACCTTGCAGGTAATTTATCACCAAATGCCAAGGTACCCTCCTCTCTCTTGTTTTAATCACAAAACTATATCCTAGACACTGTTAAATTCCTTGAAGACATAATACTAATTAAAAAATTTTTCCACCAAGAATCAGGAGCATGTTTTTGAGGAGTTGAGGACTGAGTTAAAGCAATTCTATTATGAACACCCAGACCAGACATTTCTCCATGGATTTTGAGAAGGCCCAGCCTGGCAGGGATGCTTGCTAACTCCAGCAGTCACCTTCTCCTTCTCCTGTAGACTTCTTGAGACCCAAGCAGCAGTTGTGCCGTCCCTAAGCCAGGAGATGGACTCAGAAGGCCACCAGGTCAAGGTGGTCTTCCCAGGACACACTGTGGCTTTGCTTGCTAAGGCGTAGTTGTACTACATCTCCTGAGTGGTGTATACTGACTGCATCCTGTTCTAACAGTAAAGGGACCACAGAAGATGTCTATGGTAGGGTTTCTCCATGACCAAAAGCAGCTTTGGGAGGAGAGGGTTTATTTTAGTTACATTTCCATGCCATAGCTCGTCATCAACAGGAGTCAGGGCAAGAACTCAAGACAGGGCCAGCAACAGCAGCCAGGAACCAAAGCAGAGGCCACGAGGCAATGCTGCTCGCTGGCTTGGCCCTCATGGCTTGCTCAGCTTGCTTAGCTTGCTTTTTTACACCACCCAGGACCTCCTGCCCAGGGCTCTCAGAGCCCACAAAGAGCTGTGACTTCCCATAGCAATCATTAGTCAAAACAATGCCCAAAGACATGTCTGTGGGCCAGGGTGGTGCGGGCATCTTCTCATTGATGATTCCTTCTCCCTAAATGACCCTGGCTTTTATCAAGTTAGTGAAGTCACCAGCTAGGACAGAAGCCTGTCTCTGCGCCTGCAGCCGAAATGTCAGTCTACAACTGGATACACGAGGAAGCAGCAGAGCTTGACTCACCCGGATATTCGTGTGTCCTAACTGTGCTTTGTCCAAGTCAGTGATGCAGTGTGAAGTGTCAGAGATAAATCCAGAGACAGTGATTGATTGGATAATGATATCCTTTAAGATAGTTCACCACCCCTACACCAGCACAATCTCTCTCTCTCTCTCTCTCTCTCTCTCTCTCTCTCTCTCTCTCTCTCTCTCTCTCTCTTTTCGGGGGGGGGAGCATGCCCACACACACACACGCTCACTCACACATCTATACCAAGGTACTAAAACTGTGGTGATGTCTTCAGTCAGAGCTGGCTACAATTTGAGTTTCTGCTTCTGTCATTCCGTTTAGCCTGCCATTAAGAACAGTATCAGCAGTAGACTGAACCAGAACCCATAGCCCTTGGGCACTACACTCCTGCTGAACACTGTCTCTGCCAAAGCATGTGCGGGAAAGTCCTGGTCCCCTTAGCAAGTCTGCTGGCTGGCACAGATATTGATAGGACTGGGAGGGCAGACTGCAATCAAATTCTGCTCCTGTCATTGATCAGCTCCTTGACCTTTTGAGCAAAGAAATAAAATGTCCTCTAAGCTCCCTGTGTCTCTGCAGTGGGGATAGCAATGCTGGGGAACTGTAGCTGTTCAGAATGTGTTTCGAAATGGCTGACTTCACAACCGAAATTTGACTTCAGTCCTCTGTGTGGTCGTCACCATGGTAGTGGAGAACATGGGAAATGAACAAAAGATTAATTTTCCTACCTGCCTATTCACCAAGACCTGATATTGGTGTGAACAGGAAGAAAGGAGGGGGATGAGTCTGTGGAGGGGGATGAGTCTGTCGCCTCGAGCTACAGCTGCAGTTCTGCTGACCTAGATACCATGGCTTAGGAAGTAAATAGAATTGGTAGATGAGGAAGGAGAAAAAAAACAAAAACAGAAAAACCAAACAAAATGAAGAAAAATCAAGACAACAAAATTCTGCACCAGCAAGCTCAGTCTCATAAATACTTTGAATCCTACTGTTTGGTTTGGGTTCTGTTTATTTTAATCAAGTATTTGTTTCCTTCTAAAGCTAGAATGAGAAATCACCTTGGTTAAAATACTCAGAACATGGGTGTGGCCTTGGTGGGGAAGTGAACTGACGGGAGATCTCTCAGATGATGCATTTGCTATCTGGGCCCTTCTACTTGAGTCTTGTGGAATAAGAGACAAGGTGTACACAAGTGAAACCTGGGTCATCAGCATCTGTTTTCTGTGTTTCAGGAACTTGAGTATCAAAAGTCTCAGCCCCCGCAGCCTGGAGACAAGTTTGTGTCTGTTGTCAGCCAGTTTATCACCCTGGCGAGCTTCAGCTTCTCAGATGTTGAAGATCTTCTAGCAGAAGCTAAAGAGCTGGTAAGCTTCCCTGTGCGCGTACTCATGTGGTTCTTCTGCCCTGAGCTTTTGTGTGGTGCTAAAGGACAGCAGTCTATTTGGGAAGAATCTAGAGTAGTATTCAGACGTCATAGTCAGGAAATGAGCAGTAGATAACTGTTTTCCAGATCCAGTTGTTCAGTGGGACAGTTATATTTTCATCTCCAGGGTAGTCCTTAGTGTCTATTAGGCCTATGTTGCCTTTTGGTTAGCAAGACCTTGCAAATTGGAATGGTGGCACCTTTGCCTTGGCTGCCACTGGATTGACATGTTCATCTCAGGAAGCAGAGTAAGAGATGAGTGCTAGGAGCAGGTATGACCAAGGCCACATATATCTGCGTAGGATGTTTCAAGGGGACAGAGGCCAATACACAGGGCATATCAACAGTGACGCTTTTCACTTCACACCATCATTACAAAGGAACATGAGTAAGACATTTCATTGTGATACTTGCTAACATTTGTTTTCTTGTCTGAGAAAGGGTTTTGTTGGCTAATAACCAACACTTCTAATCATGTTCTCTTGTTATATCTTCGAAGTCTTGGGTAGTTTCTCACTATTCATAGATAATATTAGGTCCATTCTCCACCACAGAGTTCTACACAATCCATTTCTAAGTTTGATTCTTGTTGCTGTGCTAAATAAAATGGCCACCACAACTTTGGGAGGAAGAGTTTATTTGGCTTACATGTCCATCATGAAGAGAAGCCAGGGCAAGAGCTCAAGGCAGGAACTGAAGCAGAGGCTATGGAGGAATGCTGCTTATGGGCTTGCTCCCCATGGCTTGCTCAGCCTGCTTCCTCATCAATCCAGGACCTCCTGCCCAAGGGTGGGCTGAGCTTTCCAACATCAATTAATCAAGAAAATGCCCCACAGACTTGCCTACTGGCCTGTCTGTTGTAAGCTGTTCCTTGGCTGACGTTCCACTCTCCCTAGATATGGCTAGCTTTGTATCAAGTTAATACTAACCAGTACAATCTTTCAGCATACTCCTTTTCCTTAAGTCTCTCCTTCAAACTTGACTAGCAGCCATCATTTTCAGTGGTCAGGTTGAGTTGTTTGGTGTGGATAATTGAGCTCAAGTTCAGAGGGTATGTTAACAGACATCAGCTAATTTCTGGATTTCCTTCCAGCCTTACCAATAAACAAAGAGACAGCATGTGCCACAGAGCCACTATTGGGGATCCAACTCTGACATAGCACAGTGAGAACAAGACAGACTATCCATAGGTGTGGTCCAAACCACCACCATGAGATTCCTGTCCATTGTTGTGTTTGGAAAAGAAGGGACCCCTGCCTACCTCATCGAGGAGCTGAAACACAGAATAAATGGGCTATCTTTTTTTTTAAACACATGCAGGAAACTCTGTGGTTTTGTGTGTGGGAACATTAATCTGGCTTGAGGTTCCCTCAGATTCCTAAAACTAAAATATATATGACTTCATCCTCACTAGAATTCCTAGATAAAAAGATCATCCGTGATGGTTTAAAATTCGTGAACTTGAATACTTGAGAAGCTCAGCTGTAGACTGTTTATTGCTGTCTTGTTCATACCAGAACTTTTAGAGATCAGCTTATAAAACCATGAATCAAGCTAGACTACTCTAATGTGGTGAGTGAAGAATGTTATGTTTTTCCCTAAAGGGTTCTGTTTTGTAATAGAATATTTCCAAATAAGTAAAACACTGAGAACAGCTCTACATTAAGAGAAAATGGTTGGGGGAAAAAACTATGTATTAAAATTCGAGAGCCAGTGAGATGTCTCAGTGGGTAAAACCACTTTTCATGCAAACCTGACCACCTGAGCTCCATCCTGGTACCCACCATGAGGAGAGTTGGCTCCAAAAGATGACCTCTGACCTCCACATGGGCACCACTGCATAAATGCACACTTAAATGTATGCACACACAATAACTAAAGTTTAAACTATAAAGTAATTATAAAATATGTAAAATATACATAGCTTAGTTATATATAAAAACACAGTAAACATTCTTTAGCATGCATAATATTACTGTAATATCGGAAGCCTTAACAATGTAAGTAATGCAGGTAACAGAAGAAAAATCAAGTCAATTAGAACCACGGACTTGAAGATGAATCAAACTTACCATGGTCTGATCTGAAGAAAACAGAAGGTTCTATCGGAACATAGTTGATTAGCACAGTTCTGTGGACTCTGGAGCCTCATCTCTGAGCTGGGCTGCACAGGGCCAACATCAATGGCCTTACCATAGGAACAGGATGCTGACAGTAACGGCGCTGTCCTCAGGTCATCCAGGTCATGCCAAGACTACTTAGGAAAGCCAGCTCTCTAAGTTACAACAGACAGGCCTCAGAGAACCAAAAACAGTTAAGAGGTTTAAAGAGAAACATACATACTGTTTTATTGCTCTATATTTTGTTTAAACTTAAAATTATCCAGCCCTAACTTTGTTTTCAGTCAGCTTTGAACAAGAGACATTAAAAAGATTTCTGAGTGGTAGAATTGTCCTAAAATAATGTCAGCCACAAACTTCAGATAGTATTAATGAGTCCACAGCCAGCTGTTTCCTCATTAGAGCTGTTGTGGGGTGGGGGTAAAGACTGTATTAGCATTCTTTATGGGTAGGAGAAAGCAGTCTTTGGGCCTATTTGTTTTTCCGTGTTCCCCACGAGGCCCCAATAAGTGGAATTAAACTACTTCAAAGGGAATCTTAAAGGCCATGGTTTCGGACCCCTGCAGGGCTTGCTCTTAGTCTCTGTCGTGGGTGTCCTGCTGCACAGTATTTTGCCTTCCTGTTTACTACTGTCTGGTTAACCCAGAGTTGTATGAGGAGATCATAGGTGTTCAGCTAAAACAAAGTGGGCAGGAATCTTAGCTCTGGAATCAGGAGTGTCCATTTGCTTTGGAAACGAGTAGGTGCATGCAGGGCTAAATGAAGGGCTGTGTCTGAGCGCTCAGCCTTCTCCAGAGAATTCAGTTTGACTATGAGCTCCATTCTCTTGGAATACTGAATTTTCTTTTTTCAATTTTTTTTCTCCAGTTCACTAAAGCAGTGAAGCACTTTGGGGAAGAGGCTGGCAAAATCCAGCCAGATGAGTTCTTTGGGATCTTTGATCAGTTTCTTCAGGCTGTGATAGAAGCGAAACAGGAAAATGAGAACATGAGGAAAAGGAAGGAGGAGGAGGAGCGGCGGGCTCGCCTGGAAGCTCAGGTGAGAGGGGCTCCCTCAGCAGGCCCTCCTGGCAGGTCTGCGTCAGCGTCTCAGTGGGTCGCCTTTCCCTTCCGTGGTGCCACATTGGCAGACAGGTGCTCCAGCATCCAGCTGTGACCCAGCCTCAACCCTGATTTTCCTCAGGGAGAGGAAAATCAAGCGTTGTCGACTGCTACAGGTAGCTCAGACTAAGCACGACACAGTCCCCTTGAGCAGCTTCTTTCCGAAGGCTGAAAGAGTCGATCGCATCCTGAGAGTTTATCTCCTTAGACATAAATGTCCTTCGATAAACGATCATAAATTTGCAAAAGGACATTAGCATCCTTTATAAAAGCCATAAATTATCTATTTACTGCCTCAAATGCTTTAAAAAAAAAAAAAAGGCTATAATGGAACTTATCTAGAAGCGGTAAGCATTGTTTTTCACTGTCCGATGCTTTTCCCATGAGCCCTCACTTCACCCACAAAGGTTAGCAGCCATAGCTGAACATAGCTCACTTTAGAGATGTATTCGCTCCCGCGTGCCCCAGAATCCTTTCCTCTATGCTAAACAGTGCACCTTAACCCTAAGAGGGCTCTTTCTATGCACAGCTCAAAGAGCAGCGGGAGAGGGAGCGGAAGATGAGGAAGGCCAAGGAGAGCAGTGAAGAGAGTGGCGAGTTTGACGACCTGGTCTCGGCTCTGCGCTCAGGAGAGGTGTTCGACAAAGACCTTTCAAAACTCAAACGGAACCGGAAACGCATTTCCAACCAGGTGACGGACAGCAGCCGCGAGCGACCAATCACGAAACTTAATTTTTAGTTTCCTTGCATCTTTTTCTAGAAAGCGCCGTAGCAGCCCTTTGGAGTGACTAGAACTTTTCATTACACTGCCTTTCGATCCAAAACAGTGGCGATTTCTTCTCTCATCTGTGAGTGAAGGTGTGAATGTGTGTGTAAATGTATGTGTATATATGTGAAAATGTACATACAAGTCTTAAGTGTTGTCCGGGGACCTATGTGTATGCTTAAAAAGTTCATGTTAATGTGTGCACCCAGAAACTCTTTGTGTATGCATTCATATTTCCCTGAACACCATGCCTGTTCAGAAGCACAATACTCTCTCCTGAAACAGATGACAGACATTCCTTTAAAGGGGGTGGGGGGGAGGAAAGAGGAAGTTAAGAGAAGCTTGTCTTGTGAAGTATTTTATGGTTCCCACAGTTGATGTAGTGAGGCGATTTTCACTGGTGGAAATGGAATTGGAACAGACTGGGCTGAGCTCAGCGCTCGTGGGCGAGGCACCGCGCCCACATCAGTGACTGACTAGCGAGCGGAACAGTTCTGAGGTTCCGATGCTGCTGTTGGGGTACACACTTGCCTGGGGTACAAACGTCTGTTGAGAACATCTTGCACACATTCATATCATGTAGAATGTCATTCACACTTCGTTTATACATTTAAAACTTGAACACCAATTTCCCCCTAATTTCATCAATTTTTCTGCCAAGTGCTCTTGATGACTTCTTTCTTTGGTTTTGTTTTTGTTTTTTTGGAAACACATTTTCTAAATGATGCCTCCTGGATCCTGGGTTAGGGCCAGAATTGCCAGCGCCTCCTCACTGACCTAACAATACAGTTCTGTAGACCTGACAAATGAAATTTCCCACCGAGACTTAGTGGAAGAACCCTGAAGAGTGTTCTTAAAGGCATAGGGGTGCTTTAGGGGTGTCTTCTGTTTTCTGTATAGGCCGTGCTGCATGTCCTGGGATAAAGGGCATTCATATGGACACGAAATGTCAACAGTATCTACAGGGATGCTCAGATCTATTTATCTCAAAAATATTTGAAGTGATCGCTGTTACGTGTTGTCATTTTAAATTGTGTGTCAGTGACGCTACCTGTACAATTTCAGTCCAAAAAATAAAACTCTCAGGGAGAAATGATAAAAAAAAAAAAAAACAAACAAAAAAAAAAAAAAACAATGAGCAGTAGAAAATAAAATATGGACGCTTACCACTGGCCTGCCAACTCCTAGTATCCTTAACTTATATGGTATGTAAAGAGGACTGTTACTACTTTTCTTTTGCTTTATTTATTTGTACCAGGGTGTGGGGAGGGACTAGCGTTTTCTCTTTGTTCTCCTTCTGTCCTTCTGTGGCTGGGTTTCCTGTGGAGAGAGTAGTTTTCCCTATTGCACTACAATATTATTTACTCACTAAACTGAGGTTTTCAGTAAAGTATCAACTGTTTATTAAGCACTTACTATGTACCGGGCATAGTAGAGCTATAGTGGTAAGCAAGACAGAGTCCCTGCCCACCAATGAATTCTCACTCTAAATGGGGTTTTCAGGGACGGTAGAATACCAGTGTGCATAGTACACAGGAACCATACTATTTAAAAAATAATCTCTATGGACTATATTGTTTAGTGCAGATGGCAAGGGATCTGTGCTGTGTAAAAGCTGTGAAACAGTGCTCTAAGAATTGTCAAGAGCTGTGGTTTTTACATTTTTTGTTTTTCTTCATCACATACTTAGCAACTTTTCTACCCATTATGTGGAAGCAAATGGCTCTTCACTAAGGCAGTCACAGGTACAAAGCAGAGCTGACTCCCCCAGCCCCGAGCTAACCCCAGTCTACAAGCATCCCGGCAGTGGTGCCGATGCAGACTTGGCTCGGGCCAGCCTGGGGAGGAGGAGGAGCGGGGTGGAGTGATGGATTTCACTGTTCCTGATCTAAAGTGCCTCTTTGTATATTCTTTTCTATTGATAGCAGGAAAAGTTTGGTCCAGCTCAGTTTTGGAACTGTGGAAAGAGACTCACAACAGAGAGCAAGGCTGTGTCGCATGTCCCCTTGCCTTTCTTAGAATCCTCCTCACTTCCATGTAGCCCTCCTGGTAGGCCACCTTTGCCCTTCCCAGCTTCCGGTTTATTTTCCTAAAGACTGTGCAGGTAACTTCATGTGCCATTGTTACAAACAAACAAAAAATGGACTTTTTAGACTGGTGCTGGTGTAAGTAGTCACTTTTCTCTCTTGAGTATGTATTTTAAAGATTTTTTTTAAATAATGCCAAAAAAAGAAAAGCATTATAATTTTTAAACTTAATTAATGTCTCTTATCTTACTAGCTTAGTAGTTGGACCCATTTAGTCTTTAGATGCAAGACTGTTGTTACAGAACCAAGGGGAAAAAAGGTGTCGTGTGTGCTATGAGACTGTACATTTTTTTAAATAGCAATATGCAATAAAGACGACTTCACTGGGTGTACGGATGTGTTTTCTATGTATTATTAAAATAGCAAGGTTAGACATCTCAGTGCAATCTATCATGGAGTTTAAATGTGGCGTGTCAGCGAAGCAGATCTGTGTATGTGTTTCTAAGTGTGCTTACTCTGGAGCTAAAGGAGCACAGGTCCCCGTGCAGCGGTGTTTCTCTATCCAGACTGCACTGCGGTCTCTCTCTGTACTGCTTATGTGGCACGTCCATGCGTCTGAGTTAGGTGCAGCTTCCGTCTCCAGCATCAGCCCCTGTGCGTCGGGAGACACCGTGATGTGCATCAGAATGAGAAACACCACTGCGTGGAGGAAGACGTCTCCTCCTTTCTCCTCACTCCATTCTGAAGTCAAGCTGAAAACAACCATCGAGCCCACCACGCTCTGACCTTCCTGATCTTCGGACTCGGTGTTCTGATTCCTGCCGCCAGCTTTGTTTGCCATTAAGTTACAGGGTAACTGCACAGTACTAAAGCTGCTCCCCGCTGCTGGAGTTGAGGCAGGAGAGACATCTGCAGTCAGACCACCCATCCTGCAAAGCAAGCACACCATTGCCTCCTGTCTGTCCGTGAGTGTGGGGCTACATGCCTTGCTTGCCCTCCATATGTGGGTAAAGACATGATAAGACATGAAGGCTCCAGATCATTATGGTCAGTTTAGTCTTCACTCACCCAGCCGTGGCGGTAGCTGGGGGGATGATCACTTCTAGCAGAGTCCATCATGTAACCCATCTAGAACTTTGCCCATCTTCTGCAGCCTGATGTGGATTTATATGCTGTAAATTAGATATGTCAGGCTGTGTGTGTGTGTGTGTGTGTGTGTGTGTGTGTGTGTGTACAAGTTTGTTTACACTTATATGGGCATGCATATGAAGTCCTGATATAGTAATCAATTTCCACCATATTGAGGCTGTCACCAAACCCAGAGTTTCACCAGTTTTACCTTGCTGATTCTGGCTAGCCTAACTTACTAGTTTATTTAGGGGAATCTCTTATTTCTACCTCCTGAGTGCTAGAATTGTAGGCCACAATACCTGCCCTGTTTTTCCGTGGAATCTTGGGATCTTCACTCCAGTCTCTGGACCGTAAAGGAGGATCCATCTCTCCAAGCCAGTTTGGGCACATTTGTATGGTCATAATCATTTCAAAGGCCAGATTCTGGAAGGGAAAACTTTCAGGTGTTTCCATCAGGTGGAGACCACAGGAAAGGCTGAAGGCTGGGCAGCTCCCTGCTGGGTAGTTGGGTAGATGCCAGCTTCTTCACGGTATTCGAGGTAACAGACCGGGACTTCCTGCCTCTGGTTCATGTGTGGGCTCTAATTACTGAGTTCTGCTTATTACATTGTATTTATATTGTGTTGCATCTCCATATCTGTATGCCCCCTCCTAATGATATGAACTTTGCTTAAGTTTAAACATTTTTTGAGGGGACTGGATAAATAGCTTAGCGATTAAGAGCACTTACTTCAGAGAAACCAATAATTCTACCTCTGGGTGTCTATTATAAAAAGGAAACATGCATTCACAGAGAAGAAACAGTACTGATACGCAGACTGGGGCTTGAGAGGGGGCTCAGTGGTTGAGAGCACTGGCTGTTCCCACAGAGGGCCCGGGCTCCATTCCCAGCACCCACGTGGTGGCTCACAACCCTCTGTAACTCCAGGTCCAGGGGGCATAACACCTCTTCCTGGCCTCTTCAGGCACATGTGATACACAGACAGGGACCTGCAAGGAAAATATTCATGCACATAAAAGAAATGTTTTGACATTATCCAGACAGTGAAGAAAATGCCCTAGCTGCCCTTTGATCTCTTCCCTGGCACTTTTTTATCGTTTTTTTTTTTTTTTTTTTAATCACCTGTGTTTCCATGGTATCAAACAAACAATATGAGTACAATCAAAGGTTGCTTTTCTTTCTTTTTTTTTTTTTTTTTTTTTAACCTTTTCTGAGACGGCCTCACTGCATCACACTGTCTTATCAGGAGTTTTCTTCAAAGCCCATGTTGGCCTCAGGTCCTGTTCCAACCTGCTGAGCTTAACGAGATCTGCGTTCCCATCAAACGTTGATAGGTTTGGGGTTTTCAGAGAAAATAAACAGTTCCTAAGAAGAGATGGGTTTGCTCGTATCACTTGGTGGGGTTAAAATTCCTCCTCAGAGGGGATGCCATAAGCAACATCTACCCCTTCTCCTCAGGGAGAGCTGCCACCACCACCATCTACCACTTCTAAATTCCGAAGGAGAAGTGGAGGGAGGTACTATTCTGTTCAAGTTCACTCTGGAGAATCAATGAATATATAGGGTGCACATACAGTGCATGAGTGAGGAGTGACTTCAGCCAATATACTCTACTGTCCCCACCAGCCCTGCCATGTGCAATTAGGCTGAGCTGTATACAATAGGGGGTAGCGAGCAGCTGGATGCCCAGATGAGAGAGTGGCCTTCCCACCCTCCACGAGAGGACATAAACCAGTATGTTTTACCTTCCCAATGCTGTAATCCTTTAATATCCTTTCTCATGTGGTGACACTGCCCCAACTATAAAATTATTTTGTTGCTACTTTATAACTGTAGTTTTGCCACTGTTATGAACTGTAAGGTAAATGTCTGATATGCAGGATCTCTGATATGTAACCCCTGCTGGAGACCTACAAGTTGAAAACAGCCTAATAGTCAACAAGCCTAGCTGGCACTGTCCATTTGCAAGTGAGCTCAGTGCACTCCCCAAGATGGTGGCTGCTTTGCTCCGAGGACAGTCACACTCTACACTTGTGCTAATTAGTTCTCTCTGCTTCCCTGTGTGGCTGCTCTAGGAGGAGGAAGGGAAGTGGCTTAATAACACTTCTTTCCAGTGCCACTTTCCCAGCTCATTCACATACCCGTTAGGGTCGTGCTGGACCTTTTTGTGACAAATCTACAGTCCTTTAAGGCAGGGAACATTTGTAGTTCATGTCCTCATCCCTGCCTTCAGAGTAGAGAAACATTCCAAATCTGATTGCCTTGGACTTGTCTGTTCATTCCAGAATCGGAAGTGTTTCCCGGAAAGGATGCTCCCAAAAACTATAAAGGAAAGGGGGTACTTTTAAAAGGGGAGCCAGACTACAGGACACCAGGTTAATAATACACAAAAGTCCATCATTTCCCTGTGTGCCAGGTATAAACAAGTAGAGTTTGAAATTCAACATACAACTCCGTTCATGAAAGTACCTCCCAAAATGAAATACAGTCTATAGGCACAGATCTAACAAAATCTCTGTGAGATTTAGAGGGGGTAGGGGGGATAAGACTGTCAGAAGAAAACTGAAAACCATAGGGTAAGATAGTTTATGCTTGCAGATAGAAAGCTCAGTGTTAGCATATCTGGGCTTCCAGATTGCTGATTGACAGATCCGATAACATCTCAATCAAAATTCAGTAACTTACTCTGTGCTTGTCAACAAGCTGTGTCTAGAATCTACTGAGCAAGTGCAGTGTCTTGACATTATATAAATAACATCATTTACAAACATCGTGCTTAGAAACTGCACAATCATGTCAGAGGAAAATATGGTTATGTTTTAAGTGAGCTTCTTTTGTGATGGGCCATAACGATGGCCTTCATGTGCCAAATGTGGCTCCGGGGGGTTGGACACCCCTAAAAGAGACCAGAGACCCCTGATGGCCAACACAGCATTGAAGGAGAGCAAAGCTGTGCCCTTGGAAGAGATCTGTGAGTAGGAAACAGACATAGAAGCCACTTAAGATCAACAGCTGATGTTCCGACAAGGGGAGCCAAGGCCACACAATGCAACAGATGGCCTGGGTACAGGCTACAGTGCATTCTCCTCCAAAGACAAAAACAAAAGAGTTACAGACAGACCCAAATGCAAAATGGAACTAAGAAAAACTGGGGGAAAGATGGGAGAAAATCTAGCTTGACTTTAGTTTTGATGACCAGCAAAAACATCTATGAAAGAAACAAAAATCCAAACTCCCTGAGCTGGCCAGCCGGCCCAGAGATAGAGCTCTCTCTTAGCATGCCCCAGGCCATGAGTTTGAGGCCCCAGCATCTCCAAAAGAAGAGAGAAAGAAAAAAACCTGCTCTATGAAAAGCAGTCAAGAGAATGAAACTGAGTCATCGCCTAGTAGAAAGCTTTTTCAACTGATAACAGATGTACAAAGACCCCATAAAACTCAGCGACCACAAATGAACCAAAGACCTGGGCACCTCACAGAAAAAAACACCTATAAGAAGATGATCCACACTGGTATCAAGAGGGAAAAATGCAGATTAAAAGTGATGGGATCCCACCACACCCTAAAGTGGCCCAAACCCAGAGGAGACAATGCCTAATGCTGGCTAGGATGGAGATGACTGACTGTAGCAAGTTGTTCCCTCCATCTCCTGACCTTGCTGCCATGGCACCTGAGCGTGTGTCCCCACCCACCACACGTGTGTGTGTGTGTGTGTGTGTGTGTGTGTGTGTGTGTGTGTGTGTGGTGTGTGTGTGTGTGTTGTCCGGATGAGGGGATGGATGGATGGATTGATGGATGATGGATAGATGGATGGATGGGTAGACAGACAGACAGTCAGATAAAATATTTAAAAATATAAAGCCCAGTGAAGTAGCTTTTTACCCTTCCTTGGCTGACATTTACACAGCAATTCTTCAAGACTTTGGCCCAGACCCTAAAACCCAATTATCCCATTGCTGAACTGTTTAAAAACCAAAAGAAAGAAAAGGCTGGCCTTGGGAATGCCAGACACTCAGGCAGTTCAATGTATAAACCTCTAAGATTGCAGTTTAAGATGGGTTTTTCCAGTTGTTATTAGAAGACTCACAAGAAAACCCCTCAGTCTATCCCTCCCTCTCTCCCCCTCTCTCTTTGTCCTTTCCTCCCTCCCCCATCCCTTTCTCTCTGCCTTCCTTTCCCTCTCCCCTCCCTTCCCAGCTTCATTAGTGACTATACGTCAGAGAGCCTCATTAGGCCCCTTGTGGGAAACAAGCTTTAACTGCTGCCTTGAATGTGAGCTGTTTGACCCTGAAGTCGAGCTGCTCTGTGACCTGACATTTTTGTGGTGGGGTTGGAGTAAAAGCTGGTCCTCCAGTGTCTGCAAGAGGCTGCCTGAGGAGCACTGTGCCAAAGGACACTGATTGGCCTTTCCCTCCCTAGACTGTGGCTAAGAGACTCTTACTCTCCGGAGCTACCTATGCTTACTAAGGACATGCCACCAAAGGCTGTCCCCACCTCCCGTCTGCCTATTCCATTCCCTTGCACCAACAACTCAACAACACCCAGCACCCAAGAGCCGAGCTCTAGAGTTCTCTCTGTTGCTGTCAGACACGAGCAGTGAAACTACATCGGTTCCTCAAGCGCCTTGCTTTCCTTCCCGGAAGCAGGGGAGAGCAGTTCTGAGAGTCCCTGTAAGATGCTGTCTCCTCACCTCTGAGGCCTGTGGCCCGTAGGTCCTAGGAAGTCACAGCAGGCAATGTTCTAACTGGAATTAAACAAACCATTTTGGTTTTTGCTGTTTATCGGCCACAGCCATGAAGCCTGGCTTCTTGCCCTGTGTTTGTGAAGGGCAGGGTGGAAGGGTAATTACTGAGCTCATGTGACCTTTCAGCAGTGATGAGGCTTACTGCAGGGTTCCTGTTATTAGACCACAGTAGTGACATTGCTCCTTCAGGGCCCATCTGGACGTCACCAAAAGCACATACATGTATCCCATCACTAACCCGTGCATCGCTAGCATGGAAGTCACCACGGCAAGCCGGGAAGATAGTAGGTGGAAGTGTAGAAAGTAGCAGACAAATTCACCGGACAGATCACTGTTCTCCTCACTGGGTGCCCCACATTTTAACTGGGCTTGGAGTATCCACGCCCATTATTATGGGGACTTAGTGACAGTTTGGATTGACAATATTCTTTAAGGTTTTATTTTTTTTAATGTATGTGTAGATGTATGCCGTGTGTCTGAGGGGGCCTGAGAGTATCGGAATGCCTGGAAATTGTGAGCAGCCTAATGTAGCCACTGGGAACTGAACTCAGGTTCTCTAGAAGAGCGAGTGCTCTGACCTTCTAGCCTTCTCTCCAGCCCCCTGGAGAGATGAGGATTCTTCAAAACAACATGAAGGTCCCCCGTTTGCCTAGACACATGCTGTTAACATGCCATCATTTCATTTGAATATGTTCTGTCTATATCTATACGCATATTGTTTTTCCTGGACCTTTTGAAATATGCATTTCATTTCATTTCATTTCTGAGCACTGGAATGTGTATTTTCTGAAAGTGGAGATTCTTTACTGTAAAAGGCCCTTAGACCTTAGCACAACTGACGCCATGTTAGAGGCACCATTCTGACCTTAGACCCCAGCATGTAGGCCCTAACACCTGACAAAATAGGGACAAAGACCTAGAGTGTAGTTCCAGGAAACTAATGTACTAAGTGCACGGACCTTGCTTCTTGGCTTCTATAGTTCTGCTTCTTGCTAGCTGTGCTTGCCAACTGACATGTGGTCAGCAGGATGTTGCTTCTGTACATATAAGACAAAGACCTGTGAGGCTCAGGGCTGCGTGACTGAGCAAGTTCCCTGTGCAGCTGCTGGCCAGCAATAAAGACTTTCTTTTCAGCTTTAAGAGTGTCCGTGTGGTGGTCTAACCTCGAGATGTTCTGGAGGCCCCAGAAAGATTCCCAAAGACTGAGTATCAGATCTCTTCTGGGGTGAGAGGGGAAAATGGTCAGTTTCTAGGGGGAGTACACTCTGAGATATTCCAGCTCCCCCCACCCCGCCACAAACTTTTCCCAGCTCTGTTCCTGCCACATCAGAAGCTCCTGATGCCCCTATCCTAGAATGGGGAAATACAGAAAATTGCCTGAATCTGTTGCCTCCAGAGGTAAGTCTGTTGTGCCTTCTGAATAGAACACTCAGTTAAGACCGGACACAGCCCTAATTCCAATGTCTGAGATCCATGTGAGACATCACCAGACTTGTTTTAAGTCTGTGTGGTGGGTACCCCAGGTAGTCTTTATTGTTTGTCTGTCTGTCTGTGAGTGTCTCTATGTGTTTTCTGTCAGTTCTGTTAGTTGAGAAACAGATCTAAAATGGGAGGGGGAGTAAGCAGTCCCAAGACACCACTGAAATGCTTGTTAAAACACTTCAAAGAGGGTTTTCCGGACAGGATGAATAAAGTCTGTTTCTCACCCACCTGGGAAGCTCCAGACCTGATGGAAAGTTGATTGGCCTCTTGGAGTCAGGTGGTCCAGTGAAGGATCTCTTTACCCTCAGCCACTTCAGGCCATCTGGAAAGTGGTGACTGGAGGCCCTGCCCATCATCCCAACCAGTTTCCCCTATATTTATCAATTGCTCTCTTTGGTTAAAGACTCACTCTCCTAGCTTAAGACCCATGCCCTATTGTTGGGAATCCAAGTACTCTAGGTTCAGCCAGGCCATGCTAGGGAGAGGGAAGTAGTTCCCCCAGCTGTGCTGGGTGAGGGAGACAGTTTCTTCTACCTTACATCCCTTCTCCTCTCCATACATGCAGAGAGGCTCTGGCTATAGGGAGACCACAACTGTGACTGCCAATAGTTCTTGGCCACCCTCTTCACAGCCAAGGAAAGGGACAAGATCCTGCTTGAGAGTAGAAAAGCCACCTTTGGGCTAGGCAAGGAATGCTGTTAGACAATGTAGCCCCAAATAGAGCAGATTTTCCTCTCTGTCTAACTTGACTAAAACCAATTGCAACCTATGTAAGGAGGCTCTGGATAGTTTTCACCAAGCTCTATCAATCTGTCTAAGGTAAGTGAGGTTATACAAACACCTCCAATAATCTGTTTGATTCCTGGAGCACCTCTGTGAGGTTTACTAGATGTTTACCCATATAGACCCATAAATACCAAAAAACCAGAGAGCAACTAATATTGCTTTTGTTATACAGTTGGCTACAGACATTAAAAAGGAACTTCAAAAGTTAAAATAGTTTGAGGGTATATAAATAGGTTCCAATTATTGGAAATTACTCAAAGGGTTTTCAAAGACTGTAACTCTAGAAGAAAAAAGGTTGGCCTGAGCAATAGGATGGTTTCCATGGAGATCAATAAAAGTAATCCCAGAATGGGAAACTGGGGACACCAGGAAAGGAAGAAGCCAGAAAAGGACCAATGTGCTTATTGCAAGAAAGAAAGGTTACTGAAAGAAAGAGTGCCCAAATCAAAAAGGAAAATAAAAATGGCCTATTCTCCATTGGGGTGAGCCTGCAGGAGTCCACAGTAACATTAAAGGTAGGGAGAAAATTTGCTAAATTTCTGGTTAACACAGGAAGGGCCCACTTAGTCCTAATAGAGCCTCTTGAATCAGTGACCTCTTGACAGACAACTGTCCAAGGACAACTGGACAGACTGCCCTCTCCCTGGATAATCTCTCAGATAGTAGACTTGGGACAAGATATTCTCACTGCTTAGTCATTCACACTGCCTCTGTCCCCTAATTGAGAGAAACCTATTACAAAAACTATGGACCATCATGTCCTTTGTGGAGGCCACTGCTCGCCGTACTTTGAATCCTACTCAGCCTCCAAATCATATTCCAGCTTGCCCCCTCCCTCAGGAATATCCCCTCCAACCAAGTCTGATACCAAAAAACTATGCTTAAGTTTTGAGACATTTGCAAAAACAATACCCTGAGGATAACACACCAAGATTAGCTCTACAGAGCACCAATTTTCATCCAATTACTAAAAACTGCTACTCACCCAGTACTGGTCAAACAGTACCCTGTGAGCTGGGAGGCCAAGAAAAGGATTGCTAAACACACCAGCAGACCACAGGAAGCACTCATCCCTCATCCCTTGTCATTTCCCTTGATACACTCCCCAGATCCAAATCCTGGGCACTCAGGACTACCAACCTATGCAAGAAATCAGGGAGATCAAAACCTGGAGAGAAACCACTCACCCTCTGGTTCTTAACCCCTACATCTTTCTGAGTCTCCTACCACCAGAGAAACAAGAATATACATTTCTGGAGTTAAAGATGCTTTCTTTTGCCTCCCATTGGCACCTAGAGCCAGCCCATTGTTACCTTTGAATAGACTGATCCCAAAGGAAGTTTAACAGGCTAACTGACATGGACAAGATTTCAAAAGTTTCTTTCCCACACTCTTTGTGAGACCTTGAGTGCTGATCTCCTGACTTTTCAGCAGAGGGGTCTGAAGAGTCCTGTAACAATATGTAGATGAATTTCTCATAGCTTCAAAAGCAGAGAAGGCAAGGAAGAAGACCACTGAAGTCCTGCTAGAGATACTGCAGGTCTTAGGATACGAAGTCTCAGCCAGTGTCTCAGTCAGGGTTTCTCTTCCTGCACAAACATCACGACCAAGAAGCAAGTTGGGGAGGAAAGTGTTTATTCAGCTTACACTTCCATGTTGCTGTTCATCACTAAAGGAAGTCAGGACTGGAACTCAAGCAGGGCAGGAAGCAGGAGCTGATACAGAGGCTATGGAGGGATGTTACTTACTGGCTTGCTTCCCCTGGCTTGTTCAGCTTGCTCTCTTATAGAACCCAGGACCACCAGCCCAGGGACGGCACCACCCACAATGGGCTGGGTCCTCCCCCCTTGATAACTAGTTGAGAAAATGCCTTACAGCTGGATCTCATGGAGGCATTTCCACAACTGAGGCTCCTTTTCTGTGATAACTTCAGCTTGTGTCAAGTTGACACACAAAACTAGCCAGTACAGCCAGTTAAGTCCAACTATGTACACCATGTGTTGCCTGTTTGGCCATAACTTGGAAGGAGTCAAACACTGCCTCAGAGCTGAATCTTGGCCATCCTGTGGATCCCATGCCTAAAACAAAGAAATAAGTGCAGAATTTCTGGTGACAGTAGGGTATTGATGGTTGTGGAGACCATGTTCACAGAACTAGCTAAGACACTAATACCAGTGGCATACAGCCACTACAATTGACAAAGAGCTTTCAAGAACTTAAAGAAGGCCCTTATCTCTGCATCATCCCTAACCTTTCTGAAAATCTTCCACTTGTATATGAGTAAGTCCAAGAGTATTGAAAAGGGAGACTTTGCTTAGGCACTGGGACCCTGGAAGAGGCCAGAGGTCTACCTATCCAAAAGACTTGATTCTGTTTCTGTTAATTGGTCAGTTCATTTGCAGGCGGTTGCTACCGCAACCGTGTTAGTGAAGTAAGCTGACAAGCTGACTTGGGCCAGGAACTATTCCTAACCTATAGGAACAATCCATAGAGGCACTCTGGAGGGGGATCCCAGAGTGGTGGATGTCCATCACACGAGTAACTCATTATCGATCACTTCTCTTGGACAAAGCCCCATTTCTGATTCTGTAAAACTTCAGGATAAACCCAGACAGCATACAGCCAGACAAGAATCCAACAGAGCCCCTCCATGATTTCCTGAAAGCGACTGATAGAGTGCAATCCATCAGACCTAACCTAGCAGATGTCTGGCTCTGAGACAGGAACTGTTTTGTTCAGATGGGAGCTGCTTTATTGAGAATACAATCAGGTATGCTGGGGCCTGCAGTTGTCATCTTGTGTTGGGCAGTGTGGGCCCAATATCCCAGCCAAGGAGCTTTAGCACAAAGGGCTGAGATGCTTTGTTGGGGAAAGGACAAAGTCACTAGGTACACAGACCGTGGGTATGCAATGCTATAGGTCTTGTCTGTGAGTCCTCTATCAGGAAAGGAGACCCCTTACCTCTGTGGGTCCTCTATCGGGAAAGGGGACTCCTCACCTCTACCAGAAAGGAAGTGAAAAACAAACAAAAGCCTGTCCCTGCTAGAGGCCATGTGGTGGTCAAAAGAGGCAGCCATTGTCCACTACAAAGAACATCAAAAAGGCCATTCCCTCAGAGGCCCAAGGACTTAGCCACCTGGAAGGCAGCCCTAGAACCAGGTGGGTCTCTCCAGATCTAGATTACTCAGCCTGAACCCAAATTTCTCCTGTGCCCAAACTACATACCAGAAAAAAAAATCAAGTAGGCAAAAAGGAAAGATGCTGAATAAGAGGACGATGGGTGGAGTTCCTGATCTACGGGACAGCCATCCTCCTTGCTGCTCTCTGAAGACAAATGGCTGCCAAACGCCACCAGGCCACCCATCTAGGGACATCCTGCTGAAGTATTATATCTCTCCATTAGGCAATCTTGTCAAAGACATTCTGTCCAGCTTAGATGCACCACTTGCACACAAGTAAATCCCAAAGTGGACAGGGGAAGTCTCAGAAGGAATACAAACCCAAGGAAGTACCTTCAGAAGTAACTGAGCACAGACTTACAGAGACGAAGCCCACAGTTACTGCGGGTACATAGATATTTGTTAATTTGCATGGATACCTTTTCTGAATGGATGGAAACCTAGCCAGCCCATATGGACACAGCCTCATTGTTCACTAAGAAACTACTCCAAGCATTGATGTCTCGGTTTGGATTGATTGCCCCTCACCCTGAGCTCTGACAATAGTTGGGCCTTCACCACCAAAGTTTCCCAAAACCTGGCATAAATGATTGAACACTATACCGTGCCTACAGGCGCAAAGCTCAGGACAGGCAGAAAGGATAAATAAGTCCTTAAAGAAAAAATTAAATATTTCCATGAGACAAGTGAAAATTGGGCTAACCTCCTACTGTTTGCCTAAGGGCCAGGTGTACCCCATATTGGCAAGGTTTCACTCCATTTGAAATGATGTCTGAGATGCCTCCATATCTTCTCCCTAAGCTAAGAGATGTTTATAAGGTGGGGATTACTAACTATTCTCTTCTCAAGTCCTCACAAGCCCTACAATAAGCCCAGAAGACTATTCATCAGAGGATTTGGGAGGCCATGCCCTAGCCCATGTCTGAGCCTGCCCACAATTCCAGCCTTACACACAAGAGTAAAATGATCCTGACCCAGGACCTGGAGTCAACATGAAAAGGCCCAGAACCTGGAGTCAACATGACACATGACAACCTGGTTGTCAAACTTCAGCTAGTAAGATGCAGAACTACAGAAGCCAAAGAGCAAGGTCAGCACATTTGGGGACTTTCCCAGAACTATGGACTGGTCTTTGGTGGATTAGGTCTTTGGTCCCACAGGCATGCATGCGGGTTTTAATGGTGCCTCCAACATGGCTTCAGTTTTGTGAAGGGCTGTTACATTCCCTAGTGGTCCTATAGGCATGAGCCAAATAGTGTACTTATCTTGGGGCAGGGGATTTTTATCATACCCTCAAAATTAACACTTTAACAGAATTTACTCTTTGTTTTACGTAGTTAAGTAGGTAGTTGAACATGTATGGTTCTGTAGTGACAGCTAGGAGCAAAAGGATTAATGGCCCAGCAATGGCTGTAAGTAGAGTAGTTAACCAGGGGACCAGGGACCAAGGACTCCCCCCACCCCCAAGGTTTTTTTCAGTCATGGCTAAACTTTCTTTAATTACCCCTAACTTGTTGGCATAGAAGCAGCAGGTTTTTCTCGGCGTCATATAGAAACCCTCCTTGTTTCGTGAGAGGTCCTGACCTCTGATTCTGTGGGACAACCTCAGCTAAGGAATCTATCTGCCTTTACAGTGGAAGTAGATTTTCCAGGTAGCCTAGAGCTGTGTGCTCCTGACCACTAAGCTCTTTACAGTTTTAGTCCCCACAATGAAGTCTACCTATGACTGAGCCTGGGACACCTGTCCCCCACTAACAGGAATGAGAACAAGGATGGCTTACTGCACACAGAGAAGAGACAGGGATGAGAGAAGATGGATGAAGAAGAACTGGACCCCCGTGGCCTGACACAGCCACAGGTAGCTATGAATATCATAGAACAATAGAATAATATAGGGCCGTTTGCCCCATCTAGGTGTGCATCTTACTAGCTGAAGTTTGACGACCAGGATGTGGCTTTTGTGCCTATAAAACAAAGAGCTGTAAGCTCAGGGCTGCATGGTTTGGAAAGGTTCCTTGCAGTAAAGACATTCTTTTCTGCCTTGAGAGTGTCGGCGTGGTGGTCCCTGGGCTGCCTCATAACAGCACATCTGTCGGCTTCATAAACGCACAGTGATGTTTCATCAGACACAACCTCAGCGTTCACCTTGTCAGCTGATGTAGTGATGGGCTCCTGTTCCTTCCCTCCAGAAAGGGACCTAAGATAGATGCTGAACCCCATGGTCATAGTTCTTCTGGTTTTTATGGTCTTTAGCATTGCTCCCTTTTACGGTGCTGGTGTTTTTGAGCAATCGTTCTCTGGTACATGGAGTAACCATGTCATCTCCCTCACCCCCACCCACACACACGAACCATCTGTGTTCAACTGTGAGGAGCGTGTGGCAGTTACCTTCCCGTGCAGAGGAACATCACAGATGGGATTACGTTAAGGGTCTTCAGGTAGCAAAATTAACTGTTCGGGTCCCCACAGCAGGCCCGACACAGTCCATCAGAGTCCAAGAGAGATTGCGCAAGGATAAGAACAGAGGGCAGACTCGGGTGACTGTTGTCTTGGAAGATGGAGAGGAAGTCATGAACCAAAGAGTATAAGAGTCCCACACTGTGACGCCACTTCCCTTGCTTTGTGTTTATCTGGTGCTTCTTTTCATTAACTTGAGATGTTTGAATTCTTAGCATCAGGATGTCCTAAACAGAGACACATAGAGGCTCGCTTATTCCTTGTGGTAGGATAATTTTGCCCACTCAGTCCAACCCCTAGTTTTGGAGATTTCTTTTCTTTCTTTCTTTTAAAGATTATTTATTTATTTATTCATTCATCATTTATTGTGTATACAGTGTTCTGCCTGCACGTATCCCTGCACACCAGATGGGGGCACCAGATCTCATTACAGATGGCTATAAGCCACCATGTGGCTACTGGGAAGGAATTGAACTTAGGACCTCTGGAAGAGTAGCCAGGGCAATTAACCTCTGAACCGTCTCTCCATGGAGTTTTCTTTGGCTTTTTTTTTTTTTTTTGGTTCTTTTTTTCGGAGCTGGGGACCGAACCCAGGGCCTTGCGCTTCCTAGGCAAGCGCTGTACCACTGAGCTAAATCCCCAACCCCTCTTTGGCTTTTCTTTACAATTAGTTAACGCTATACACTCCTATGCAACTCCCCATCAGCATAGCATCAGCAGATGACCCTCATCAGAGCCAGGCTTTAATGATTGTTCAGCTCCAACACTCCATACTTACTTACTTAGGTCTTAGGATTCATTTAGAGCAGGACCCTCCCACTTCCTCCATCAATTTACCATCCATTTTTGCATCGGTTTTTAACTTATCATTTAATGATTTTTAAACACTGATCACCCCATATTTAGTAAGGATGCCCCCCATGCCTCTCCTGGCAGGCTTGAACCTGTGTTCTTACCAACCCTGCTGCAGCTACAGAGCCAGCACTTTCTTCTAGAAAAATCTAAGGCCTTTAATGGGAAATGGCAAAGAGAACTTGTGGAGAGCCTTTGGGGTGGCTTCTAGAAACTAGGCAAGGATTTGACATTGGGTCAGGACATGGAAGTAGGCTCAGGCAGGACTTTGGGCTAGGACAAGGAAGTAGGCTCAGATAAGAATATTTACATTTGGGCTAATTCAAAGCTCAAGGTAAACTCAGCTGAGGAATGTGGCATTCCCTTTATCCTGGACACCCTGATAAGGCCGTGGAAACAGTGATCACTAGACTCTGCTTATTGCCTTGTTTGTCCCTTGGCTATCTTTATTTATGCTTTGTTTATTGCCTTATTTGTTCTTTGGCTATCTTTATTTATGCTTTGTTTGTTCCTGAACTACTTTGTTTATGCCCTAGAACTGACCTTCTTATTTAAGATGGTATAAAAGCAGACTGGAAAAAAAAACCAAAAAACCTGCTTCAGCCTCAGCACTGGCTGGAGTCATGTTATAATGTTGTCTAGTTGTCTTTTTCTTTTCAGTCCTCACTCCCTCTCTTGAGACCCGGGTGACTGACTGAGGTGGCTTGGTCATGAACTACTGTTGTCTTTCCACAGAGTGAGAAATGTAGATGTGTGCACACATGTAACACACGTGTACATAAATGTGCATACACACGTATATAAGAACCAGTGAAATTAAATTCTGCATTAGAAATTAAATTCTGATAGAGAGCATTATAAGCAGGTTAGAAAAGAACAAAATAACTGTAAGGAATACTTAGAGAAAGGAAGACAAGGTCAATGTGCTGAGAAGAACCTATGAACAACATGGAAAATGTTAAGTCCAAAGTATACATAATTATCCTTGAAGAAGAGTCAAAAAAGTATTAACCAAAGATACAAGGCCAAGACATGCTGTCCTACTTCTGTTGTGCCAAGTCAAGACATCTGTAATGACCTAAGCAGTTATTATCTGATTATCTCAGAGTTCCATCAGCCATAAGTCTGACATGGATCTCCCTGGAGGAAGTGGGATGTGAGGGCAGGGACTCTGAAGACTCTAGGAGCGAATATGCTCCCTTGCTTTTCCCAGCTTTAAATGGCCACCCGAATTTCTTGACTTATACCAAATCCACCAAGGGAAGCCGAAGCTTTACTAAGCTACAGTTGGAAGGCCCTTCCCTCTGCCACATGCAAGGTCAGGGCATTTTTCTGTAGACTCCTGCCACTCAATTAGATCCAAGAGATAAAGCAGGAAACCTCCCCACTCAGTCATGACCTTAGTCATATCTGCGAAGCCCCTTTCTGCTTGGGAAAGGGCAGATTCACATGTTTCAAGGGTGTAGACGCCTTTTTGAGACCAGTAGTTCTTTGTACCAAGAAGTTCAAGACCATGCCAAACTGTAAACTTGAAAGTCTCTTTGAGTTAGGAATAAAATTAGTAGAGATCAGAACAGTCAACACATGGGTTTTGATGGACCTTCTTAGCTTTAAAATTGGAAACAAAGATAATCTGGAACCCCAAGATTGTGTTCTTAGTGCCCAAAATATCCCACATGCCAGTATGAATGACCCTGACCGTTGTCATCTTGCTTTGCCTGAGCATCCCCCTGCAGAGATTGCTCTCTTCCTTGTGTATTTAATGAGGCTTAGCATTGACAATCTGGCCACAACTATGAGAGACATGAGGAGAGAGAGAGAAGGGTTGCTATTTTATCACGTACTGTTACAGAAAGCAGCAGTTCCCAAGCCACCAGTCAGTAGGCCCCATTCCATTGAGAGTAAAAGCTCAAGACTCTGGAATGCTGTACTTACTACCCAGCCCTCTGCTCCAGACCAAACTCACTTCTCACTGAGACTTTATGCTTGAGAGGCCACTGCTGGGACACAGAGCCTCCTTGCTGCCTCTGGGATGTGTGAACTCAGAGCTCTTCTGGGTCATTCTCCCAGGCGATAGTCTCCCCACCCCAAATAGTTTCCTTCAGGTCCCTTTCAGGTTCCCTTCAGGATACTTTCTCATGGTGCTGTCCTTTGATCACCCTATGTAATCATACTGTCCTCACGAAGTCAGTATTTCATACCTGCCTCTATGTCACTATAAGGTTTTCTAATATAATACAATTTATTCCTTCATTTTGTATATTATCTGCCAGTCTTCTTTGCACACTAGCAGTATTGATACATTTTGTTCTAAAGTCAGTGTTTGAAAAAAGTATCTAGTAAGTGTGGGCCCTCAGCACGGACCGGTGGAATTAATCAATGCACAGACGCATTAATAGCAACTATATTTCTTTTCTTACTTATATTAGAGGTGGAACATTGCTGAGTTTCTGGAATGGCAGGGATAACAGAATTGGTTAATAAATATTCCAAGCTACTCCTTAACCCTCACAATTACAAAATATTTGTGTTAGAGGGGCCCCAGATAGGAGGAATTGGAAGTGAGAGGGGAAAAAAAACTGATGCTGAAGGACAGAGGACAAGAGGAGGGTGGGAGAAGGGGAGGACTGAGGAAGGCATTGAGTTATGTTATAACCTGAAGCAACTTCAGTGCCCCTCCAGCCCTGCCAGCCACATTACCCAATCTATGGACATCAACGTTGACTTTGTGCTTTCCTATCCAAATGCAAGAGAAAACATGTGCCGTTTGAAGGAAAATGTCTTTCCCCTTCCCTGGTTTCCATGAAGGTTAAGGGAAGTAAAATCAAGGGCAATTTCCATTCTTCATACACCATAGATAATTAGAGCGAGATTCTCTTGTTTCTATGTTCAACTTGGAAAAATAGAGTTTAAGAATATTTTTCTAATGCAAATGTTTATGTTAGAATTTTGAGATTATGTATATACACGGGGTATGTGTAGGTGTTTGTGTGCATATTCAAAACTTACATGTTTATTTATATAGTCCAGGCTTCCAGAGTCCTACATGTATCCAACTTAATGTCTCTTCTTGGAAGTGTAGAAGATATTTCAGACTCAGCAGGCGGACTATGCACGTCCTTCATGGAGGGCTCACCTTCCCTTGTTACATGACACATACCCTGGGGTAGCCACTCTCATTGGCTTTTCCTTCAGAACTCACCTGTCTCCTTGGTTGAGCTTTCAGCACCTTCTGACTGTTGGCCTTCCCTCCTAACGGGCCTCTTTCTTAGTCTTGCTCACCTGTACCCTGAACTGTCCACTCTCAACATTACAACCAATGAGGTGTTTTCAGTTGTGAGCAAACTTGACTGGGTATCATGTTACATACCTGTGTATCCTAGTGCTCAGGGAGCAGAGGCAGGAGAAACTAAGTTTGTGGCAAGTTCAAAGCCAGCTTGGTTTATACAACAAGTTCGAGGCCAGGGTTGCATAGCAAGATGCTCTCCAATAAGTAATACATTAATAAATAAACAATAAATTTAACAGAAAATACAAATTCACACTGCTGTGTTTAAACTCAGCAGAGGTTCCCAGGTCACTGGAAGTGATTTCTGTAATTCCCACAATGGCCTCTTTGACATTTGTAATGCATCTGAACATTGGCCAAACACCGCCTGCTTTTGACCTCAACTGCATCCACTCTTCCACTCTCTCTCCTCCTTCCTTTGCTCTAGACACATTGGCTTCCTTCTCTGTTCATCCTTGAACAGCACTAACCCACACCATAGTCTTTGTGTGGGCCTCCCTCTCCTTCTCCTCTTCCTCTTCTTCTTCCTCTTCCTCCTCCTCTAAGCTTTGTTCTAACCATACAACCCTGTCAGTAATGATGCCCTTACCACCCCATCGTTACCACTCGCAGCCATCCAGAACCCACACTTAGTCTCTACTTCAATTTTTTGCATAATACTTTTCACTGTGCATTTTGCAAACAATATTTTCATTAGGTCCCCCCATCCTACACTACTCATTAAAATATGAGGTACACAATTTCAAAAGATGTTTATTTTGCTTTCTGAGTGTTTTTTGCAGCATTTGGAGCAAGATACTAGCATAGTGAAAGGAGGTGGTGGTGTACAACTTCAGTCCCAGCACTCAGGAGGCAGAAGCAGGAGGATTTCTGAGTTCAAGGCCAGCCTGGGCTGCAAAGGGAGACAGGACAGCCAGGGCTACAAAGAGAAAGCCTGTCTTGAGTTGGGGGGAGGGAATGAATGGCCACAGTGCAGCCATCTCTGCCTTTGAAAGGTTAAAGAGAAAAGGGCTGGAGAGATGACTCGGGGTTAAGAGGACTGATTGCTCTTCCAGAGGTCCTGAGTCCAATTCCCAGCAACCACATGGTGGCTCACAACCATCTGTGATGGGATCTGATGCCCTCTTCTGGTGTGTCTGAAGAGAGCGACAGTATGTATTCATATATACATAAAATAAATAAATCTTAAAAAAAAAAAAGACACAGATAATGCGATTCATGATGGTGGTTTATTTTAAGCAAACACAGGTCCACGTGGCAAAGTTTCCCATGCATGCACCACTGTGGTGTTCTGTATGGAACAGTTTTTTTTTTTCAATGTCAATACAATGGGAGAGCAATGTGCTTTATTTTCAAATAGGTTAACTGGCAAGAGCTTGAATGGATGGAGAGAAAAGCCAGCCCAGCAAGTTGGTTGCAGAAGACTAGAGATATCCACTTCCTACCTGTGATTTAGCCACACCTTGTTAGAAAGGCGTTCCAGGGCCACCCTCATCTGAACCTTGGGGATACATAGCAAGGATTACCATGTGGTGTCCAAATATGGAAAACCACACTGGGCCAACACCAATTATTAACACAAGATGGGTAATCTTGTAGGCATCCTCCATCTACACAGGAGCAAAGGTTCCTCACCCCTTCACACAGCATGTTTGATCAAGCCTTCAGATCGATGTAGTGCTGGCATAAAGACCGAATGTTACTAATAGATATAAAGTTCAATCCACAATTTCATCTAATGTTTCTCACTAAGCAAAAAAGTAAATAAGACCTTCATGGAGAGAGGGACCATGACACAGAGCGCCCTCTGAGAAGCCATCCTAACAGGCTGACTACTCTGTCCATAGCGAAGGCAGAGACAGCTGAAGCCGTCGCTGTGACCAACTGCTTTGGACACAGCAGGAGTCCTGCTAATGCTCTTCTCCCATGTCCTCATGGTCTTGCTCAACCTCTTGATTTTATATGTGTGCCAGACCCAAATAACAGCGTTCCCATCTGGCAAAATCTTGCTTTTTTGAAAAGCTGAACAAATTCTTCTGTTATCCAAACCGTGTAGAACCCTGAATCTTGCCATGCCTCTTTGTCCAGACAGTGGTCAGTTGTTTTTAATACTGTCTTCAAGATGGATGAAAGAAGGAATAATGCCAAGTGTTTTACAGATATGATGTCAGACTTTCCCTCTGGAACCCAGCTGAGACGCGGCGTGAAGGAAAACACCACCCAAACTTAGTATAGAGTCAACAGGTAACACAATTGCTGGACGCAACAACTAGCATCCTAATTTTGTAAGCTATTCTAAAGAGGCCATCTATCTTGTTAGCTACATTTTGTCCTCTAAGCTCTCCCTGTCCAAAATCCAGAATAGTTCTTAGTCGCGAAGCTTTCGCCAGTAGCATAGCGTATGGGACTTTCCCAATTGGAGAGCGGTACTTGATATTCTCCTCCCTCAAGGAGGTTCCAAACGTCGCCAGAAAAATCCCTAGTGGTAAAATCTTTTCAAAGACCATTCAGGTCTAAGAATTCCTAAAGCTGAACCAAGCATACTCAGAATAGAATTTAACGAGAAGAGCTAAATATATAATCACAAAACATGTTCATCTGAGGTAAAAATCTTCCAAAGAGTTGTTGGGCCAAAACCAAAGCTACTGCTGAGCCGATTTCGAGACCCCAAAAAGCCCACCTAGAGTAACTGCACTAGGATCCTTATTCAAGCTCAAGCTTGGGCAACACTGTAGTCCCTGAAGCAACAGGGCAGGAGAGTGAAACCCGGAGCCCAGTTTCAAGCAAGCGTTTATAGAGACAAGCAAACATGCAAGGGGCTTTCCAGCATGGCACAATCTGATTGGGCGGAGGGCTATTAACGGAATTTGCTGCCCTTTAAAATGATTGGCTGGTGCTGGGAGACAAACTACAAACTTTCATAAGTGAGTGAGTATCTTCAGGTACAATTGTAACTTCTGCTTTCTCCCTGACTGGTAGTGGTTGGGGAGTGACCTAGAGACTAGAGCTAGGTGAAGGCTTGTTAGTGAGCGACCTGGAGGCTCTTTGTTTAACCTCAGGTCGAGTTCTCTAATGGAGCCTAGACTAAAAATGGAGTTGGTCTGCTCTTCACTACATTTATATCTATAATTATAGGACTGACAGATAAGAGATAGGATATTTGTTCAATTTTCAAGTTATTTTTACATTTGTGCGTGTGCGCGCGTGCGTGCGTGTACACCTGTGGGGGTCAGAGGACAACTTCCTGGAGTCCGTTCTCTCCTTCCACCATATAGGTTCCAGGGATCAAACTCAGGTTGTCTGAAAAGCATGGTAGTAAGAAACCTTGTGTACTGAGCTGTACATGGTCTCTGCTAAATTTTAACTCTAGATAGAAAGTGAACATTTTCAGGCTGTTTCATTTATGACATTCTTAAAATTTTACATGTTCTCTACCCAAAATTCTAATTTAACTGGGGGGGGGGTTGTGTTTTATTTGCTAAATCTAGCCATTTTCCCTTATAAAATTGAAATGACTAAGGTAGTGCCATCCTGTCTTGATGTTACTTTGCCTGTCTGGTCATTTACTAAGGACCAGCCTCGGCATGGAGAGGGATTCTGAGGGAAAGGGTGTCTGAGAGGGCGGGGGGGGGGGGAGAACTAAAGTCAAATCGTGGATCCAAACTGATGACCTGTGTCTGCTTGCTATCCTAAGAGATCTCTGTCTATACTCTGCGTGTGTGTGTGTGTGTGTGTGTGTGTGTGTGTGTGTGTGTGTGTCCAAACAGTTCTTTCTTTTTTCCTAAAAGAATTCTCTAGATAGCTCATCTCCTGTGGAACCCAGGTCCAGTCTTTTATTTTACCTATCCATCGATCCAGTCATTTACTCCAGGTTTCCTTTTGATTATCTTATGAATCAGTATCCCGTGACCCCAGCCCCTTGACTCTTAAGAGACAGCAAGCATACATCTTTTTTCTTAACATTGCAAAATAAATTTTCAGAGCTCTGTCTGCCTTTGTTAAGCAGAGACAATACACTAGCTGGGTGAGACCATAGTGTGGCTGCCTCTGTTCCTTTGGATTCATGAAGCCCCTCATAAGTCATATATCATCTTTATATTTTACAGAGTTGAGAAATTATCTATATTTTGAACTCATATATTTAGAGCCCTGTCCCATAGCCTTAATGGCTGTCCTGAAGGTCCCAGAGTTTACCACTTTACTGAGACATAGCCACACCCTCGACTCCTGGACACGTGCTGTTTTTAATTCTCATGGAGTCATTAAGGCTAACAGGGAGGACAGTCCTCGGAGGAAGGTAAAACATGTTCACAATTACACTAACAAGCCGTGAAGCCCACAGCAGCCATCAACACTCCTGGGGGCTCAAAGAGGGCCTCTGCCCCCACCACGGCCACACCCACCTTGGCAGTCACTTCTCGGTCCTTCCACCCCCAACAGCCACATTCACCTCGGTGACACTTCTAGAACTGTCCATGACCTTGACCAAGGTGCAGACACACTATAGTGTCTGGAAGATACTGCTCAGCCTTGCCAAGAAAGCAGACGTTACTAGGCAACTCCCACTAATGTACTTCCCTGTCCCCATTGCACTGACGCAGTTACACCCATGCCTTTAGAAACACTGTACCCTGAGCTTGGGCTCCAAAAGACTTTCCCAAGGTGAGAGCACCTCTCTTGGTCTGGCCATTAAATAAAAGAATCAACGCTTTTTATTGGCTTAATCGGCATGGTTGTCAGTAGCTACGTCACGTGGATCATTTCAAGAGAACAAGGATATAAGATGACCCTGTGTTAAAATATCTTCAATGCCCAAAGAATGTGGTCAAAACTGTACTCCTGGGCAAAGGTGTGTTTGTCAATGCAAAGAGAACTGGATAGAAGAGAAATGACAGTTTACCTCAAAAGCTAGAAAACGGGATGGAGAGATGGCTCGGTGTTGAGTACTTGGTGCTCTCTCATGGGTCTCAGACTTGGTTTCTAGCTCCCTCTCATGGTGGCTCATAGCCATGACCCTTGGGAATCTGATGCCATCTTCTGAACTCAGAGGGCATTGGATACACACACAGCAGCGAAACATACACACAACATGAAAGAATAAATCTAGACAAAGCCAATTTAATTACAAAACAACAAAATAAAAAGAATGGAAGCAAACGCATGTGATCCACAGGAATTTCTTACAACTAGGGTGATTTGGGGGAAACTTGCCGGCTCCACAGAGTCTGCAGTGGGCCTAATAGCTAACGCCCTGGACAGAGTGTGGCCTAACAAAGCTGCACCTCGCCCTACACTGGATGCTTGCCCAGTGTCTTCTGTGGGTGTCTTTTTCTTCAGACATGTTATCCTGATGTGCCAGGCCAGCTCAGTTTTGTCTAGAGCCTTTTATATCCCTTCCTCTGTGTGTGTGCATGTGTGTGAGTGTGTGTGTGTGTGTGTGTGTGTGTGTGTGTGTACACTGTAAATATACTCACTCATATAGGTGCATGTGAGACCACAGGTGCCAGGTGTGTTCCACAAATCTTCGTCTTAATTTTTTGAGACATTTGACATTTTGAGGTATTTGTCTCTGAAACTGAGGCTTTCCATTCCAGCTAGAAATAAGCCTTCATGACTCACCCATCTGTTTTAATCCAGGTGCTAGGAGTAAAGACACGCCTGCTTGTTTTTGTTTTGTTTTGTTTTGTAGTACTAGGTACTTGAATACCAGCTCTTCATGAATACAAAGCGAATACTTTATGCACTGAATCATTTCCCTGGCTCCAGCCTCAGATCTTTTAAGTGAAGGAGACGGTCATTTAGACTTTCTCACTTAACTTCCTGATTTTAGGAAGGACCTAGTTCATGTCCACTTAGTTGCTAATTAGGGTAACTATGAAATGGTCTCAATTTCCTGTGACATATTTGACTCCAGTTGTCCGCAGATGGACCCAAGAGCTCTGGTTTCTAGATCATTCCTTTCATCATTTTGTTTGGTTTTTCTTTAAGTGTCTTTCATTGTAGCCCAGGTTGACTACAACTCCAGGCCCCCGTGCTAATCCTTCCTCAGCCTCCTCTCCGGTACAGGCTAACGGACCTGGGCCATCACGGCCGTCAGATTCTCTCTCGGCTTTTGGGAGCTTCCAAGAACGTATCTGCTTCCATGATGGCACGAGCATCCCAACATGGGCAAAGGATGGGGCGGTGTCTGGGCTGTTTAAAGTCAGCAGTTCTGTCCACCGACTTTGAGAAGCCCAGTGAGATCACGTGGGGCCTGTTATGTGGTCCCTCGCTGCGTCATTTCCTAAGTAAACTCCTTATCAGCCTGGCGATCTTGACAAATCTCAATTTGAAAGAGGAAAATACTCCAAAGTTTTATGTAATATTTCCTAGAGCAATAAGCACAGGATGTCCTGTATCTGAAATCATTCCAACAAATCTTGTGCTCTTCCAAAGGTGGCCCAGTGACAACTCTGTGGCCCTGTGCCTTTAGGTGCAGAGAAGCTTGTCGACTGAAACCCCCAGCCGGGTAAGGGTTTACTCCCAGCTTCTCAGCTCTACTGACTCTGTGAACCACAAAACTGAGTTTTTGTTTTACACGGCTCTCTCCTCGGCCCATGGAGCCGGTCATAGCCTGTATGCTTATATCTTCTCTTCCCGCTCTGTGTACACAGCTTCTACATTTGGAAGTCTCTTCTCTCCATTGAAAACTCCAGCTGGCAACCAACCATGTGAAGGAGTAAAAAAAAAAAAATAGATTCGTGCTGGTTGGCAAATGCCTTTGGCTCATTGATTTTAGATCGGCTAAGATCGGAGACTTCTGGAAGGTTGGCTCCGAGCTTCTGAATGCTGCATTTGCGTCTGGTAGGAAAGACTAAACTTTCCACTCAACAGGAAGGAAGTATGCTCTGGCAAGAGAGCAGCAGGAATCCCCCCTCTCCGACATAACTCTGTTCACACCAGGACGGTTTGTAAGTCAAAACAGAAACAGTTCCTTCCCCGTTTCCCATTCCTAATAATGTGCTTGTGATGTACTACGTGAGTGAAGCCGCCGCCCCACCCCCCAGACTCCAGTCATCCATTGTTTTAAAATCCTCTGCGCTGAGCTGCTTCCGGAAGCTTGTGGTTTCATAATTCCCACCGCACATCCTTGGCTGAAACCGACTCGCACCTTAGTCATCACAATCACGTACCGGAGTCATAGCAACCACCCCAGACAGGATACAATCAAAATTGTACAGAACGAAGCATTTTTGGTGACACTGTATGGACGTCATCAGCAAGAAAACTTTTTAAAGAAGAGGCCCGAGAAAGGCACGAGCATCAGGACTCTCTACAGTGTTGCCTCAGGTGCAGTCAAAGACAAGCGACTGCTGTGCCCCTGCCATAATCTGTGCAGCAACGTCCTTGGCCTCAGGACATAGAGAGTCATAGCATGGGTGAATGGTGACCATTTATTTTGTTGGTCACCTGGCCTGAGTTATTTAGAACCCAGGGAACTGTGTCTGTTTGCCATGCTGCAAAACTTTAATGAATGTATGAGGTGGAATTCATTAGAATATAGCCCTATAATAGGATTGGACCTTAAGAGAGAATTCTCTTTACAAATAATACATTAGCTGCCACTTATGAAGACCAGGCATTGTCATAAGCATCCCATATACAAATCTATTTAAAACTCAAGGAGACGTTTTTGCTTATATAATATACATGAGTAAATGGGGGCTTGAGTAAAGGAAGATATTTAATGACTGTCATACAGAACATAACCAGGAACTGAGGAAAAACTCTGTGCCTTTAACAAATACTTAATAATAAAAAAAAAAAACAAACAAATCAGAACAGCAACACCACCATACACATACATACGCGTGCACACCACTGCCATTATTCCAATATTTTTGTCTTCTGTGTTGACTCTGCTATTCCCTTCTAGAATGACAAAGCTAAAGATGAGAACAGAGCCTGCGTCCTCTGGGACAAAAGCCACACTCTGCCTTGTACATGGGAATGTTCTTGCAAGGGACAGGGCAGCCATGCATCAGTCACAGACTCTGGGTCAGAGGGGACCACAAAGGCACTAAAGTGTTCACTTAATGTTTTAGTTCTTGGTGTCCATCTCTGATTCTCCTGGTAGTTACCGTTGATAGCTCACAGGGTAAGGGCCGCCAGATCCAGCCTGGACAACACTCTTTGTGGGTGCTTTTCACTCTTACCACGCAGAACCCACAGGTTTTGTGGTTCTGACTTTCTTTCTGAAACACAGGTCTTCAGCTGCCCCAGCAGTTCTGAAAACCCAAAGTGAAGCCGTGTTCACTCACAGGAAGGACTCTAACCAATGGAGATTTCTAACCTGGGGCTTTCTAGACTAGAAACCAGACATATGAGGCACTCTGCCTTTTCTTCTCAGTAAGTACAAAGGGTGTTGTTTAGAACCAAGGGCTTTCATTAATATCACTAATCCAGTTAAAGTCTTTATGGTGTGAGCTGTGAATGGGCAATATAGTCAGCTTTTATTTCTTGTCTTCTTTGCTTTGCAAAGGAGAAAGTGACACCTAAGAAGTCCCTTTCATTGTGTGACAATTTGTGCTCAATCAAGAGAAAGTCTTGGAAGTCATTGCCAGCCCAAGTCACCTCTCATTGACATTATTTTTTCAAACCTGGTTCCACATCACATCTAAAGCCTCCTTTATTATATTAGCAGTAATAAGGGAAATGAACAGGGGATGGCCCATTTATTTGCCTGTATACATACTCAGTGTTATCAAGCCATTATTATTTTGTACTCCATGTCTATCTATAAAAGGCTTATGCAATATGAATTTATAACACTTTAAGAGATTACTCCAAAACTCAAACTGTCTAGCTGAGGATGTAGCTCAGTGGCAGAATGCTTATGTGGCATGTAGAAAGCTCTGTCTCCAGAGAGAAAAGAAGGAAGAGAGAGAGAGAGAGAGAGAGAGAGAGAGAGAGAGAGAGAGAGAGAGAGAGAGAGAGAGAAAGACGGACAGACAGAGAGACTAGTGTGACTGAGCAGGGCTCCCAAGATAGACCCTTTTCCTTCACTCCACTGCCATCCCTCCATAGGCAGCGGACTCAGCTCATTATTGTTGGTATTCTGTCTAAGCTCCACCCCCACAGTTACCTGGCAACAGCCAGGTTCGCTCTGCCCCACAGTTACCAGGTTTGCCTGACAGTATTTAAGGAACTGCTTGCCCCCTCCTCTCCTTTGCTCTTCTCTGCTCTCCTGCCCTCTTCCCCTTTGTCCCTTTTACCCCCCTCTTCCTACCACATGCTTATGGCTGGCCTTTACTTCTCCCCTCTTCTACTCTTCTCTCATTAAACCTTTCCACGTGGAACCACGTTGGCTTGATGTGGTCTGTCGGGACACGAGCCGAGATTTAAACCCCAACAATTATGAAGTAAAGACCCCAATCTGATACATAATTTAGCTTCAGAGTCAGTGCAGTCAAACCTCTAGCAGCAGACACCTGTCCTCTCAGTTGTGAGAAGACTGAAGGTTTTCTGGATTTTCAGTTACATGAGAGTGGGGATGGGGAATTTTCAATTCCAGTTGAAAGCCCGAGAATGTGGTAACCATTCAGAAGGAAGAATTGGGGTTGGGGATTTAGCCTGGATACTGGAAGGGCAGATTGGAATTCATTGTTTAAAACCCAGAATATAGTTTCCATGGGAAATCACCTTTGGATAACAGCCTTGTCTTCAGATTTTTGTCTACCAAACTTCTCTGACTGCACTGTTCACCCGGTCCTAGTAAAGGTGTGTTTGGGAAAGTACAGAGGGATTTTCAAACTCAGATACCTCTTTCGTTGGCCCTCAGAGGGGCCTCAGAGGGCCCCTCTGTTCTATATCTTCCTGGAGACCCTGAGCTGAGTCCTTGGCCTTTTCTTTTCTTTTTATTTCTGTTTTTGAGTTACTCATGCTGGCCTTGAATTCACAGTCCCCCTGCCTGGCCCCAATGGCTAGAATTACAGGCCCACATTAGCAAGTACAGGCGGCCTTATCTCTGAAATAGACATTTCTAGAAGCCCAGTGACTGCCCTAAGCAGTTTCCCAACAGTTCAACAGAATTCTTGTATGGCTCCTACCTCCCGTCTCCACCCCAGACTCAGGTTTTCAACCCCAAAAATGGGCTGAGCCCAGCTCCAGAGAAGGTGAAAATCATGACACAATTTTTCTGAAGATTTGGGTGGCAACATCTCAAGAGTTCTCGTCTTCTGACTTCTCAGCCCTGTGGGAACTCCCGACTTAATAATCATTTTTTTAACATACAGTATATTTCTCTCTAGAGAGAGGGTTTTTTTAAAAAAAGATTTATTTGTTTTATGTATATGTGTACACTGCTGTTGTCTTCAGATACACCAGAAGAGGACGTTAGATCTCATTACAGATGGTTGTGAGCCACCATGTGGTTGCTGGGAATTGAATTCAGGACCTCTGGAAAAGCAGTCAGTGGTCTTAACCACTGAGCCATCTCTCCAGTCCACATCCTACTTTATCAGCTTAAGAAAATATATGTTATAATTTATAGGGGATTTTGTGTGTGTGCGATACAACAGAATTTTAAATATCTAATATTTAAATTTTATGGTTTCTTATAAATGTGTGTGTGTGTTTTGAATGTTGTGTAGTCTAGGGTATATCCTTGTTTACTGCATATCTAAGGATAACCTTGAACTCCTGTCTCCCACCCCACCCCAAGTACTTGGGTTACAAGAACATCATCACCAGGCCCAGTTTTCGGGTAAATATTCTTTAATATAAACCTCTGACAGAATTTCTCATTTTTCTCTTGGGGTTCACTTTTAGAAATAGAATTCATAGCTTTCTCATTATAGACTGCCAAAAGGAACCTTCTGGAAAACATCTTAGCGTTTCACCCCCAGCAGCTCTCTTCAAGAGCTCCCTTCTAACCTTACTCCATCAGCAGCATTGAGCAACATCAGGATTAAAAAAACTTTAGGCACTAAAAAAGAAAAAAAGGAAAAAGAAAAAACAGAAGAGGAATTTCATTTTTGCTATAACTTCGAGGAAAGTTGAAATAGAACGAGAAATGGAAGAGTTTGTGTCAAGGAGCTCAGAGGTGAATGGGGGTGGATGGCACTGACCTGCTCTGCATCCAGCAGTCTCAGCACTACATGTGGTGTAAAGACCTAAGCTTGCATGTTTCCATGCTCTACACACACACACACACACACACACACACACACACACACACACACACACACACACGGGCAAGCAAAGGCTGAGCTGCTCTTGAGGCCCCGGACCAGCAGAACTTCAGGTGACATTCTCTCATTCCAGCCAGTTATATCAGTAGCTTGCACACCCTAGTGCTTGACATAAGAAATCCTAGGTTGATTCATACATTTTGAGTCGCTTGGCACAAGATTGTGCATACGGTGTACACGCTGATTAAGAATCCCAAGTGAGCACCTCCTAGGAAACCTCACAGGGAAATAAGAACTCGAAGCAGAGACGTGCACCTCTGGAGGGCCAACCTTGACTCGACTTATTCCATTCCATCTTGTATTGCTCTTTCCAGGAGCAGCCATGACGGCTGGGGCCGTTCTCTGCATCGTGACTTCCCATATGATGTGCTGCTTCAGCCACCTTCCTGCCAGCCCAGTACAGGGACACACGCCTTCAGCTGGACAGGGTCTCACTCTATAAAGAAGGACCAAGACTTGAGCTGGCCACCTTTCCCTTTCCAGATTCATACATGATGCCAACCTGGGTTGCTACAGAGTGATGCCAACCGTAACACTACTGGTGGTTCTTATGTGTGGTACCGAATTAACCTAAGGAATACAGAGTGCAGTGCGCAAACTCAGGCACCATGGATCTTTTGACATCCTGGGAGAGGCCTGCCGGGTTAGCTAGAGTCTGTGTGAGCATCCAGGCTCCACATTTGCCGATTCCAATGACCATCTGACTGGTGTTTAAAGAGGCCCTGTCAACACTGCTTAGATCTAAAGATGGAGTTCAGTGAATTCCTGTTGTTTAAGTCATCCAGTCTGTGTCGCTCCGCTATCCAGCCCTAATAAGTAAATACAACCATGATCATATGACTTGAAGATTATTCCCAGCACACACCCATGTGCCCACCTTATCTACGTCCATCCATCGCGGGGCCAGAGATATCCCCAAGAGACTATTGGTCTTGTTGGCTTGGCTATTCACTTCAATGTTGTTTATTAACACACATGCATAGACACACACACACACAGAGAGAGAGAGAGAGAGAGAGAGAGAGAGAGAGAGAGAGAGAGAGAGAGAGAGAGAGAGAACCCAACCATATTCTTTTCTTGTCCCTTCTAGGCCAAGATTCCACTTTACATTCTCAGGGCACATATTAGGATCTTTTACTCATGGAATTTGAAAACATCCATTAAGTACTTACTATATACCAGACGTGCTAAGTGGTGGAGTTTTAAAATGTCTACTATAATCCTCATTTCTGAAGCCCTTAGTCTCTGGGGAGGGAGGATTGAGCAATTTTAAAGGCTCTGCTGGAGGAAGCCTTAGGGGTGTGGAAGTGGGAAATGAGTAATTTTGCCTGAGGGAGCTGGGGAAACCTGGGAGACAAAGGTGAGCTTGAGGGAATGAGGAGGAGGTTAAAGACAAAGAGGAGGGAAATTCTGCCTCAAAGAAATTAATTCACTCCGAAATGCAGGCGCAGCAACTTGGAAGTCTGAAGACTTGGGCGAGGAGAAGACTCTCAGCGTCCTGCAAATCATGGCAGGAAGAGCAAACTCCTCTTCTGGGCACACACCCGGGTATTGTGGGTTGCAGTTTCCTTAGGCTCTCTGAGCATCTTTGAAGCAAGATGTTCTCTACAAACCAGAACCACCCACCCCATTCCTGTGTGTTGGCTTTTTAAGAACAAGTGGGGAGCCCAGATAAGCGCTAGCATTCCCTCATCTTTCCAGGGCCAGCTTTTCTCTCTGGAGAGCTGGCTGGAAACCAGAGAGGGAGAAAGGAGGTTTAAGCTAATCCCTCACGTCAGCTCAGGAGAAGGTAGTATTTTTACTGCCATCTGTGCGTGCAGAGATCGCTCTGCCCTAACGGTATCCTGATGGTACCCTTATGCCTTTCTGTGTGGCCTCTCCAGTATCTGTGTGTTTTGGCTGATAATCTTTGGCCTTCCTATTTATAGACTGTTTCTCTGCCATTCACTTACAGCGTTTCTGTGGCCCAGCGTTCTGTGAGGTCCCAGCTGGCCTATAGCATGTAGCAGTCGTTAACACCAGAGCTGCTTTTTACAGCCTTCACCCTACGGTCCGGGTCAGCACTCTGAGATGAGTTTAAAACTGTTTGCATCCAAATGTACACATGTGGAGGGAAGGTGAGAAGGCTCACTTGTGTTAAAGGCCTTTCAAAATTAATATAAAAATATAAAAGGGTCCTATTAGACAAATGATAAAATGATCGTTTTTGTCTTTTCAGGACACAAAAGAGTAAAGAAATATTTTGAGAGAGAGCATTTCCTGATCTAAACCAACCAATGTTTAATCTTATGATCCGTAGTAAGACGGCAGAAGTCTGATATCCAAATACGGAACTTCTGCTTCAGTGTTTAGCATCCGCTGTAACCACTGGCTAGCGGATCTCCCTATTCCATAATAATCTGCTCCGCTGCTTTGACAGCCTTAACAAATAACAGCTTCCCAGAGCTATATTTCACATCCCACATAATTTGCTCTTTTTACAGCAGGCAATTCAGTGGCCTCCAGGATGCTCGCTGGCCGCTGAGCTCCAGTGGCACAGCTGGTTAGCAACCGGCCCTTAGGCGGCTCATTCACTAAACTGCGCATGTGCCACCACTGTCTGTATTAGAATATTCATTACCCCAAAAGGAAACCCGTAACCGTTAGCAGTAGCTCTCTATTTTCACCCGGAGCCTTCCTCTCAAGTCCTAGGCAACCGCTAAGCAACTTTCTGTAGCTATAGCTTTGGCTGTTCCGTGTAAGTACTTATACAAGACGTGGCCATTTTTGTCCCCGCCAGCGGGGACCCAGTTATTCAGGGTCCCAAGAGGCTTTCTACCTGTGGGGCCAAAAATGGGGGTGAAGAGAAAGAAGGAGACCAAGCAAGAGTTCTGTTGTCATGGTCTCGTTTATTGAGAGTGGAATGTACAGCATTTAAAGCTCTGAGGCAGGAATAGA
>NC_046160.1:85688690-85817381 GCF_011064425.1 Rattus rattus
TTACCTTGTGAGGCATATCTGAGCTCTTATCCCAGGATTTAAGAAAAGTCTCTGGCTCAAGTATGCAGTTCTGGGGAATAATTGTACTGTCATGTAATAATCAAGCGCTGCTGTAGAAATCAAATATTATTACATAGGTAGTCAGCCCTGATGAACATGCCAGATGGTATGGTTTGGGGTGAGCAGGTACTCATGACGTTTGTTAACAAAACCAAGCTGCATGGTTTGCATATTTCTAGCAGCTGTGAGGAAGGAGCATATGTTCTCCCAAAATACAACTTCCCCCCCTGGATACCTCAGTGAGGTAAATCCTAAAGAGCCTCCATATAGGACGTTGGATTCATTGGTATAAATAAATTCTCCAAAAAGGGCAATGCCTTCATAAAATGGAGGGGAGGCAGAAAAGCACATCCAACATTCCACATATTTGGAGGAATTGTTTATCTGTTCTTGGAGAAGTAAAGCTGAGGTGGATGCATTGAGGATGGAAAGTATGATTCTGGAGGATGGCATAGGGCCTGGAGGAATGGTTGGCTGAAAGACAGTAGTACCCACGAGGAATCTTGTGGGGCCTGTGTGTGCAACTGGGTCTTTGGGCTCTGAGCCTTTTTTGGCAGAGAGGGAACAAAATTATGAAGAACAGGGTTTGGGCTAATAGAAACCCTGGATGTGCTAGGGACAGTCTTGAGTAACTTTATGGTAAAATAGAGTCCCTGGTCACAGCCAGTTCGATAGAGGCGAAGGCCCCAGGAGAGCCTCCCTGTGGCTCCTTTGTCCAGTCTTTAAGCTTTTCCTTGGGGAGTGAACATTACCAGGGGGCTGCAAAAATTAACTGATGCAGTTGTGAGGCTTATTTTGTGTATCCACATCCATGGTGATATAATCCCATGTGGAGGAGGGTTTCCAATAAGTATTCCCTGTAGTCTCACATCCCCATGAAGCACAAAAACGCCCCTGGACCCCCCAATAGCCTTTGTGATCTGGGCCGATGGGGCCCAGGACAAACATAGAACCCAGTATTATAGCCAATTTTTTAATAGTATCTCATAAAAAGGCGTTTCGGCCAGCAATGGAGTCACATCTTGGAGAGGTAGAGCCAGGCCCGGTACACCCCAGGCCCCCACATCCAGGGCTTCCCGGGTTGAGCCTCCCTTTGTTAGGAGGTGCAATTTCTTGAGGCCAATAGATGTTGGGCACCCCCCAGGCTGGTTCGGCTCCTAGGGCCAGCTTGCATAAATCAATATGGAGGGGGCCCCATGTTGGTGAAGCTCCTGTGTGAGATGTACTATAGACCTGGTCTCCAGCCTGGTTTATAATTACCCATGTATAGTTGTAGACCTGATAGGGTGCTCGTGCTCCGATGATCTCTAGCTGGAGGGAGAGGAGGCACACCGTAATCCAGTAGCAGGTCATTATCTGAAAAGGAAAAAATAGATGGATTCTCCTGAGGCGCCACCCTGGAATTTGTTATAAGGCTTTATCAATCTTGGAATTTGTTTGAAATTTATTGTAAAGCTTTATTAATCTTTCAAGGGGCCATCTGGCTCCCCCTCTTTAGAATTATAAATACAGGCGGACCCTTTTCCCCAGACTATCACAGGGTCAGGACCCTGCCACTGTCCAGTTAGGGGGTCCCTTCCAAAGAACGTGGAGCGTGATCCATCTTGGTTGAGGGGTGCCATAGCGATCGGGCTGAGCAACGCCTTGATTATCCAAAGTTAAAAAATTCAAAACAAAAGGGCATGGGATAATAAAAATTTTGTGCTGCCTTTAAGAGAAAAAAGAGTTTCTTGGGCAGTAAGCTTTAACAGTGTATTCTTAAGGGTTTGATGTGCTGCTCCACAATTCCTTGTCCCTGAGGGTTATAAGGTATGCCTGTATGTTTTATTTGAAATTGGGAGCAAATTGTTTAAATTTATGACTAACATAGCCAGGAGCCCATTATCTGTTTTTTAGCATTTGGGTTGTCCCATAACAGAAAATGTGTAAAAAGCATATGAGCAATAACATCTTTTTGTGGCCTCTCCTGTGTGTGCAGGGCACATATGAACCCCACTAAAGGTATCAATGGTAACATGTACAAATTTTAGTTTTCAAAAAGATGGGACATGGGTGACATCCATTTGCCATATTTCTCCCAGTATAAGGCCCTGGGATTAACCCCAAAGTGTGGCTCAGGAAGTAGGGTCAGGCAGTTTTTACAATTTTTGACAATCTGTCTGGCTTGTTCTCTAGTAATTTGTACTTGCCGCAATGTTTGGAGCATTAAGGTGATGGAGTGATGTGCCATCTGTGCTTCTTGTAAGAATCACTAAGAGAAGCAATCATTGTCAGCCTAGTGGCCTTGTCAGCTAAATCATTACCTTTGGTTAAAGGACCGGGCAAATTTGAGTGAGCTCTGATATGGCCCACAAAGAATGGATTTGGCCGGGCCCTTATGTGTTTTTGTATTTCTGAAAATAGTTTAAAGGTAGGTGTTGAGGGTTGTATAGTAGAGACAGTCTCCAAGACTTGGAGAGCTCTGACTACATAATGGCTGTCAGAGAAAAGGTTAAATGATTGATTTATTAATTTAAATATTTCTAAAGCACTACAAAGTTCTACTAATTGGGCAGAAGCGTATGGGGTATTGACAAAAAAAGCTTGATCTTCAACAACAAAGGAGGCCTTTCCATTCTTAGATCCATCTATGAAAACAGTTAAGGCATTTGGTATAGGTTTCATATGTGTAACCTTTTGTAAGACAAAGTGGGTAACATGGATGAACTGTAATAATTTATCTCCTGGTATATGAGTATCAAATGTTCCCTGATAAATAGACCGCAGGACTGTCCAGTCATCATGTCTATGCTGCAGCCAAGCAAGCTGCTCCTGTGACTATGGAGAAATAATAATATCGGGATCGCGGCCAAAATGGCAGGTGGCCAGCTTAAGCCCCAATAAAATGGTCTGGCAAATCAAGGAGGGATAAGTAGGAAGTATTTTAGGGGTTGTAGGCAGGTGGATCCACATTAGTGGATGATTATCTTTGCCATAGGAGGCCTGTGGGTGTAAACCTTGTAGCAAAAAAGGATCAGATACAGTGTCTTGGAGGGCTGAAATAACCTATATGAATTGTTGGCTGATAGCCTGTTCAACCTTTAGTAGGGACTTTTCAGCCTCGGGAGTCAGAGCCCTAATGGAATTAGGGATCAGGGCTACCTTCAGAATAGCAAATAGAGGTTTTAAATCACCGTGGTTAGCTTAAAAGGTAAGGTCTAAGCCAATTAATATCACCCAAAAGTTTTGAAAATCATTTAAGGTATGTAGCTGCGATCTTCTAATTGTTAGCTTTTGAGAATAAATGGATGTAGGTTCTAGTTGAATCCAAGGAACAAAAAAAGGGATATTAAGGGCTGAATTTTTTCAGGGGCAATGGTGAAACCCCTTTTTGTAAGGCCAAAACAATAATTTGGGCTTAGTTTTTTGAAGTTTCCTGTAAACAAGCAGAGAAACCAAGATATCATCTATGTAATGAATGATGTAAGCGGAGGGAAACGCAGCCTTATTGGATCTATAGTTTGGGCCACATACCTTTGACACAGGGTGGGGCTATTAGCCATCCCCTGTGGTAACACACGCCATTGAAAGCGGGATTAGGGCCCATGGTTAATGACAGGGATAGAAAAGGCAAGCGGGCACAATCCTCCGGATGAAGGGAATAGAAAAGAAACAATCTTTTTATATCAATGACTATTTTATGAAAAGTCTCTAGGAATAGCTATTGGAGAAGGCAAGCCAGGTTGTAGGGCCCCATAGGGACCATAGTTTATTAACTTGCTCTAAGGTCTTGTAACAATCTCCAAGAACCATTTTTTTTTTTTATGACAAAAATAGGGTGTTCAAGGTGAAGTGGACTGTTCAAGGTGCCCTTGTAATAATTGTTCCTGCACCAACCAGTAGGGCCCGCAGAACCTTTTCTTGAGGCATGGACCACTGATCGATCCAGACTGGATCATTTGACTTCCAAGATATTTTATCAGCCTGGAGTGCAGGAGGAACAGCGGTCTCTATGAAAAAAGGTCTGCTCCTAAACCTCCTCTATCTGTTTTGGGCGTGGGAGTCAAGGGTTCTGTGATTCCCTGTTCATTTCTACCTAATCCTTTTCCAGGGAGGAATCCTGTCCTTAACATTTGGTTAGTAATGACCTCATTGGGACTCACATCATCACTCCCATCTGGGAAAAGAATATCCCTTCCCCAGAGGTTAACAGGAGTCCAGAAACTACAAATGGCCTAACTGTGCCTGTATTATTCTCTTTATCTTTCCAGGTCAGGGCTTTGAACTTTGGAGTGTATCCTGTGTTTGACCTATCCCTTTTAAATGTGTGGCAGTAGCCCAGGGGCCAGGTTGAGGGCCAGTGTCTGAGGAGAGCACTGTTGTATCTGCCCTGTATCTAAAAAGGCCCTGAAATTGTTTGCCATCAAGCCAAAGAGACATCATGGGTCTTTCATCAGTTAATTTTGTACCCACAAACATCTGAAGAGCCAGGGAGGAAGAACCACGCCCCTTTACTTTATGAGGGAACTGCCCCATGAAGGAAGCGGTAAGGCCTGTGCAATGCGTTGTCCGGCTCTAAGCGTTAAGGGGCCCTGCGTGGCAGTGGCTAGAAATTTAATCTCTCCAGAATAATCAGCATCTATTACAGAGGGAAGGATGACAAGTCCTTGAAGAGCACTCTGAGGCTCTAATTAATTAAGAAAAAACATGCCAGGCGCAAGGGGGCCCAAACTTTCCAGATTCTATGATAACAGTCCCTTCCTCAGGGGTTATAATCCTGGTGGTGGAGGAACACAGGTCCCTCCTGCACTTCCTGCTGTTGCCCGGATAAGTTGGCATTGCAGGAGCTTGATGCTGCACTTGGGGCGGGTGGTCACCCCGTGTATAGGGGCCCCATTGTGGGGCCCCGCCTCGTTCCCTGGACCGCAGGGGAGGGTTTGTCCACTAATGTCAGTCTTAGGACTGACATTCCCCGGCCCAGTGACCCCTTTCCTGCAGCGGGGACAAACCCTCCGGGGCAGTGGGCCATCCAGCAGGGCTGGGGGACTGGCTAGGTTTGGGGTGTTGCATTCTCTAGCAAAATGACCCGGGTTGTCCACATTTGAAACATGTTCTGCCTCTAGGGTGACCAGAATCTCCAGCTCTTTGGAACACAGCCCCAATTGCCAGGCTGATAGATTTAGATACTTGGTGAGAAAAAAGTCAACATCCTTGCAAAGTTTAATCATGCCTGGGATATCAAGGTCTTTGGTCTTGCCTCGAGTGCGACTCTACACGCCGAAAGTTAGCATTTTCGAGAGCAAGCTGTCTAACGAGAAGCCCTTCACTTTCATTTGACCTAGGATTCTTTTTCAGCTGCTTCTTGTAGTCTCCTACAAATTGAGCATAGGGCTCTTGTGCCCCCTGGATTATTTTAGTTAAGGGGGTGGTGGCGCCCCCTGTAGCGGGACTGCTCTCCAAGCGGACAAAGCCACCTGGCGCCTGTTTGTGCGAGCACACCGGGAGACAGCCCCAGCTGTTTTTCCTCAGGAGGCAAATGAGCCCCTCCCACATAGCTTATCTGCCGTCCAGGAAGCAGTTTACTTAAGGGATTGTTTCTGTTTCTAGCAACAAGGCTCTCCTTTATTAATAAATTCAGATTTCCAAATCAAATTGTCCTCTAGTGAGGACAGATTGTACTACTTGGTCCATTCACTGGGGTCAAATACCCCAGACCCCAAAGTCCTTCTAGGATAGCCAAGGTAAAGGGGGCATTCATACCATAATTTTAACAGCTGAATGTAATTCCTTTTATGTGTTTGAGTTTAAGTTTCTTGTATCACGGACACGGGTCCCACCCCTCATCTGATCAGGGTTTTCTCTTCCGAATCTGAGGGTCCCTCCTCATAGTCATTTCTTCTTCACTTTCTTGTTCCTCATTATGGTTACGATTAGTACTGTCTGGCTCGCTTCGTCTGGCCGACCTATTTAGTGTTCTAGTACTGTTTAACTCAGACTCATCCCTGGCCTGTCTGGCGCGTGCCCTAGTCATAACTGGGAAAGTTAGTTTTGGTTGGGGTTTTTCTACTGTCCTTAGCTGGCCCTTTTGGGCATACTGTCCCTAGTCATGGTCTCTTGTAAATCCTGGATTTCTAGTGTAAGATCCCCAATTCCTGCTGTAGGTGTAAGATCTGTTTAAGCCCAGTAATTTGTGTGGCGAGTGCAGTCTTAGTTGAGTCAGTTCCTCCACTACTGCAACTGGTAGAGGTGCAGGTGGGGCTGACGATATAGGGGGGTAGATAAGGTGGGAGGCAGACAGACCCAGACCTCCAGTGAAGAAGATCTGAGTCTCCTGTGGCTCGGACCATATCTCTCTTTCTCATACCTGGCAGCTTCCTCCTCTAATTCCGCCTCAGAGGTGGGATCTAGACCTGACTCAGAGCATTTGTTTTTCCCAGAAAATTCTTTAAGAGAAGGATAAATGGATTTTGAATTTTTGGACATCTTGGGGTCTTCTAGAGAGTGTAAGGCTTTGGATGAGGGATTTCCCTCATCCCCAGGCATATCAATAACAATGGAAGGGCAAGGAGAATGCGGCTCCCCGTTTTCTTTTTCATTGTAAGAAGTCCTCTGAGACAGCTAAGAGGCAGGCACTCTCGCCTCCTTCCTCAGCATCTATTATAATGTCTCTAATGATGTACCAGTAACTGAAAAAAAGCCGCCCAGACACTGGGTCGCCGGCTTTCAAAAGCCTATTAATCTCCTGACCAACCTTGTTCCAAGTATGGGGTGAATATCGGGGCCACTTAAAATTAACCAAGGACATTTTTCATCTATGAAACAAAAAATTTGATTAAATCCTTTTTCTTAACTCTTATTCCTCTCTCCCTGAGTAAACGCTGATTTCTCTTATGAAACAAGCCTCCTTAGACAATACCTTCCCCATGGCAATTAGGCGACAATTATTCGACCGGTCCTTACCTCCCTCTCCAGCGGCCTTACGAGCGTCTGGCCTGAAGAGTCCTCGATTCCGCTGCAGCTCTCTTATCTCCGTCGTCCTGTAGTCGGTCCGTGCTTGTCCCTGTTCGGCGCCAGCGGGGGACCCAGTTATTCAGGGTCCCCAAGAGGCTTTCTACCTGTGGGCCAAAATGGGGGTGAAGAGAAGAAGGAGACCAAGCAAGAGTTCTGTTGTCAAGGTCTCGTTTATTGAGAGGAATGTACAGCATTTAAAGCTCTGAGGCAGGAATAGAAGCAGGAACTGAAGCTTAGGGTGGGGAGTTTGGGAAGTGCCCAAGGATATGGGTGAATCACTATACTGCAAGATATCCTCCTATAACAAAGAGGCAAATAGTCTTCCGGGGACATGTTCTTTGAAAAGGTCGAACCCTTCTCAGGAATCTGCTCAGGGACATCCGGTGTTTTGCTCAGGCTGAAACATCCTGTCATTGCTCCCAGGGTCTTCCTGGGAGAGGCTCTTAGTTCAACAATCTCATGTCCGTATGGCAGTCGTCTCAAGGTTAAACCTCTGTGGCCATGCAGCCCAGAGTCAAGTAGCCACCTTGAGCTATGCATTCACAAAGCGGCTAGGCCCAAATCCAATACAGCTCACTGCACATTTTGGCTGGGTTCTTTCATTCGGCCGAAAGTTTTTACAGTTGATCTATGTTGTAGCACACAGCAATACTTTAGTTCCTTTTATTACTGAATAATACTCCATAATATGATTATATCACGTCTATTTATCCATTGTCAGTTAGTAGACATTGAGTTATTTCAGTTTTTGAACAGTATGTATAATGCTGGGTAAACTTTTGCATTGGTGTGTCTTTTCATGAGTTTCACATGTCATTTTGCTGGGTTTTTAACATTGGACAGGGATGGCTCCAGACTTCATAATTAATTGGTTATCATTGCTCCATAGACTCAGATAAAAAGCCTGTTTTGTTGCCAACACTAACCACAGAATTCATTTGCCTAGCACAGGAGTTGAGTTATTGCCCTGGAGAAAAACACTGATGTATGTGCTATGTAGCATTTCCTGTGAGATAAAGGCTCCCATCTTAGAGGGAAACTGGTTAAGACTCATGATGTTCTAAAGGAAGATGATATGTTGCTTCCTGTAGGGACGCTCCTTAAAACTCAGGAAGTAAACAACTCAGTAGCTTCAGGAAGTCCCTGAAACTGATAATCTCTTCACTCTTCAAGCTTATGCAAGTAGTAAAGATTGCTGAGTGAGTGACACTCTCAGACCAGGCAATCTGCCTAAGAGGCAGAGACCAGTCCAGCTACCCAGGAAGGACAATCTCCAGCCTGCTGAGCTCCCTGCAGGGTTTTGAGCTTTCATGTGCTGTCATCCACTCAGGAGTGAGCTTTGCTACTGCCTCCTTTGAATCATTTCTGTTCCTGAAAGTAGCTCCTTCCTTACTCACACTCCTGTCAGTTACCCCAGTGAACTTACTGGTTCACCAAGTTGAACTTTGGTATTGCCCATACTTTTGTGAAGTGGAAGTTTCTGGATATGTCAGGTAATATAGACTCACATGCGAGCAGACTCACATGTTGTTGTGCTAAGGGAAGACCCATGGGAGCACACATGCTGTTTGGAAAGAGTCTAAATAGGACACAATGGACAGTGACAGCACACTTGCAAAGCTAGCTTTGCCACACTTTGTTGGTCATGAGTCTTTATCTTTGTTGACTTTTGCTTCATTGAGAGAGGCACAGCAGAGAATTTCTCCTGGCATCCGGCTGGTCCTGGTCACTACTACTGACTCTTGTTGATTTCGCTGAGGCCTGGTGGTTTCTGCTAGTTTATGCCACTGCTTCTTATTCATGCTTGGTGTCCTGACATTACCGAGCTGGACTGCTGGTATCCTGACAAATGGAGACTGGAATCGCCCTAAGGAACTACATCCAATTAAGTCCTTGTCCTACTTACCATCTTTTCTCCCCTGCCTCTGGACAGCAGGCTAGAAGGGAGGTTGAAGCATTTGAGAACCTTTATTAAAAGTAGGTTTTAAAAACTCTAAGCCTACACTTTGGTCTTCTGTTTCCCGTCAGGGGTTAGTGGACACTTGCTCACTGTCTCTCATGGAATAGCATCTGTATAAGGACAAGATGGGCAGCAACTGTGTCTGTCCACTCATAACCCGACAAAGCACGTTATTCAGATGAACAGACCGTACAACCCATTTACTATTAAAACCTAATGTTTAGTAAGGTGTTTGCTTTCTGGGTCATCTTTACCCACTTAATATTATAAAAGAACACTGTGGTTTCCAGAGACACACAGGGACTGACTCACAGCATTCACGCCATGTTTGATCAGTGCTAAGACTGCATCTTCTGTCTGTGTTTGTAGGCCAATTCATTTGTACATCGAGCAATTAGAAGAAGACAGGCTAGCTTTGGACTAGGCACAGGGAGACAGACATAACTAACTCATAATCGCTTTTCTTACAAAGCCCATGGCCTAGTGGAGATGAGACTGAACACCCTCAGCCAATCACTAGTACCAGAAATGTATCCAAAAGTAGCCACTTAAAAATAGGACACAGGACCTCCAAGTGAGGGCAACAGGAGACATCCAAGAAAGAAATGCTATTTGACATGTCTTGGCCAATGAGTAAGGTTTTGATACGTAAGTTGCATGGAATGGATATTGTAGAATTTCACATGAGAGAAAACGTGAATCTAAAACCAAATAAGGGAAAAGCTCTAGTTTTAATAGTTTAATAATTTGGATTTAAATTTCCCCAATGCTTCTCCCCAACCATAATATTTTGGCAATTTAACTGAATTTTCTAAGATTGTTTCCTTATTTCAAAGAGGGAGGGAATAAATACCATCAAAATGTTATAAAGACTAACTGGTAATGTGTTAGTAAATGTTTCTGACAGTGTCTAAGACTGCTCAGCAAAAAGTGGGTTTCAAAGGATTTGTCTGCGATGTGGGGCTCTCAGGGAACGAGATGGAGGTTGAACTTTTGATGCAGTGGCACTTCATGTGGTAGAGCACACAAAGCTTTATTCACATTCTAGAGAAAGCGCAGTGTCACCCAGAGCTGTGCATGGACGGGAACGCACAAGTTGGCTGTGCTTCCAGTCATGAGGAAAGACATGTGAGTCTGAGAACATACCACAATTAAATGAGGAGTCTCTGCCAAAGGGTTTGTATCAATCGGCTATTCCGAATCTCTAGTCACCCTTTATATTTTGTATACTAAAGGCAGGATAACACATCTATGTCTGTGCAGCTGAGAGACCAGTAATACCACTAGCCAGGAAGATAGGCTTAGCGGGGAGGGCAGGCTGGCACTCCGAGGAGCTTGCTGCATCTGTGAGGCACCTGTGTGAAGTTGTCAAGTGGAAAGAAATGAGGATTGTACAAGAGAGGACCCAGATAGAGACTCTGGAGTCAGCTGATGAAGGGTGACAAGATTTCCACAGGAGATTCGATTGGCCGTAAACGAGACAAACAAAAATGGGACCAGTGCTGTGTGTCTAATAAGGCCTGAAGCACAAAAATCCATCACAGTCTGTCAAGGGCTGCTGAGACTCCAAGTGATGTGAGCAGGGGAAGAATGGTCACTGTGGAGAAGGCTGCAGGGAGCCTTTGCCTAAACCAACAGCACGACAGTGGATTTCTCATAGCTCTGATTCACACAGACGAAACAAGCTTGCCAGCAGGCCTCAAACACGACATCATGGTGAAAGACTGAAAGCCAAGCCTTGTTGATAGAGAATGCGCTCTCATATGCTTCTTGCAAATAGGCTGGTTATTCTAACATTCAAATGCTTTTCTCTGTCTTTTTCATTCAGAATAAGCAACAGACCCTGGGGGTTTCTCTGGTGAGAGAGCAGTGTGGGAGTCAGCCATGCCACCGATGGTCCTCCACTTTGACGGACCCAGCTTCAGGAACAGACTTACTTTTCTCATATCCCGTTGCATCAGGGCTTTAAAGTTCTATGTTTTAAAAGTTTATCATCAGTCCAAGAAAGATGTCCAGGTAGTGGGATATGTCCTGTAAGTTGCACCAAAGTATCCCTTGATATCTCCCAACATGATCACCTGGAAGGCCAGGACCAGAGGCTACAGGATGGAGATTATAATGTGTCTGGCTCCCTGGGTGTCAGCACTGAGCACCTGTAACCCTCACTGTCTCTCCAGGGCCTACAGAGGCAACTACTCCAATTTTCAGACAGGGAAACTGAACGAGAGGAGTTAGTCAGGTCGAATGAATTCAACTTAGCGTGGGTTAGAAAGTGAGCCTCGATTTGCCTTCCTCCCTGCCTCTTTGCCCACATCATGTCTTTATGAGGATGTATGAGGACTGTCATGAAGGCTGTCACCAGCATGCTCACCTCCCAGTCCCTGACACGCGATTGCAGCCAGTGCAGAGCCTGGCGGAATCACGCTGCTGATCTGACGAAGCCTTTTAGCACTTCATCATTTACATGGATTTACATCTTTATATATATTTATATGTATATATTTTATCGCCAGTGCCTCTGCAATTACATTATAGAACTGTACCACTTCAAGATTTACTGTTCTTCCCATGCCATTTGAATTTCTTATTTTCAGCTTGTTTGTTTATTTATTTATGTGGTGTGTGTGTGTGTGTGTGTGTGTGTGTGTGTGTGTGCGCGCGCGCGCGCGCTATGGCATACATGTGAAAGTCAGAGGACAACTTGCAAGGAGTCGGTTTTTTCTCTTCTACTGTGTGGGTCCCGGGAATCAACTGAGGTCCTCAGGCTTGCTAACAAGTGTCTTTTCCACTGAGCTACCTCTGCCTCCTCCTATGTCATTTTAAAACAAACTTTTAGCATGAGAACATAACATGTTTAACATGTAACATAAGATCCATGTACAAGGTAGTAGGTCTAGAAGAGTGCTTTTAAAGTACATGTATGATCCATTGTTGGCTTATATTTTTCAAAACCTACTTAAATGCTTAACTTATGCTTCAACTTCCTTATAACCCACCCACCAAAAATAGGGAAGGGAGATGGCTAACAGGACAAGGGGGACGTGGACATGTTTGGAAGTAGTTCTTTGAGGTGATTCCAATATTCATTGTCAGCAGCCAGTCCACTCAAATCAGTAGCAATGGCTCGATCCAGAAGAAACCATGGAAGCAGCAAGAAGCAGCCAGAACATCACCAAATGCTCTTTGGTGCGTTTCTCTCTACAGAGTCAGAACAAGCAATGATCAGCAAAGAAAGCAAGGCAAACCAATGCAATAGCGTCACCCACTGTCTGTTGGGTTACACCTACACCCTTTCCAAATGTCATGTCCTCTCTGTCCTCTCAAGCGTCTGCTCCAGCAAAACATCAGATCTGACAGAAAACACCACGTGTCTGTTCTTAGCAAAACATCCTCTCATAAGACAGTTTCCAGGAAAGAGGAACACTCCTCCATTGTTGGTGGGATTGCAGACTGGTACAACCATTCTGGAAATCAGTCTGAAGGTTCCTCAGAAAATTGGACATTGAACTGCCTGAGGATCCAGCTATACCTCTCTTGGGCATATACCCAAAAGATGCCCCAACATATAAAAAAGACACGTGCTCCACTATGTTCATCGCCGCCTTATTTATAATAGCCAGAAGCTGGAAAGAACCCAGATGCCCTTCAACAGAGGAATGGATACAGAAAATGTGGTACATCTACACAATGGAATATTACTCAGCTATCAAAAAACAACGACTTTATGAAATTAGAGGCAAATGGTCGAACTGGAAAATATCATCCTGAGTGAGGTAACCCAATCACAGAAAAACACACATGGTATGCACTCATTGATAAGTGGCTATTAGCCCAAATGCTTGAATTACCCTACATGCCTAGAACAAATGAAACTCAAGACGGATGATCAAAATGTGAATGCTTCACTCCTTCTTTAAAAGGGGAACAAGAATACCCTTGGCAGGGAATAGAGAGGCAAAGATTAAAACAGACACAGAAGGAACACCCATTCAGAGCCTGCCCCACATGTGGCCCATACATATACAGCCACCCAATTAGACAAGATGGATGAAGCAAAGAAGTGCAGACCGACAGGAGCCGGATGTAGATCTCTCCCCGAGAGACACAGCCAGAATACAGCAAACACAGAGGCGTATGCCAGCAGCAAATCACTGAATTGAGAATAGGACCCCGTTGAAGGAATCAGAGAAAGAACTGGAAGAGCTTGAAGGGCTCGAGACCCCATATGTACAACAATGCCAAGCAACCAGAGCTTCCAGGGACTAAGCCACTACCTAAAGACTATACATGGACTGACCCTGGACTCTGACCTCATAGGTAGCAATGAATATCCTAGTAAGAGCACCAGTGGAAGGGGAAGCCCTGGGTCCTGCTAAGACTGAACCCCAGTGAACTAGATTGCTGGGGGAGGGCGGCAAGGGGGGAGGATGGGGAGGAACACCCATAAAGAAGGGGAGGGGGGGATGTTTGCCCGGAAACCGGAAAGGGAATAACACTCAAAATGTATATAAGAAATACTCAAGTTAATAATAATAATAATAAAAAAAAGACAGTTTCCAGAAAAACATCACGTGACACTACTGGGTCTCCAACAAAACCAGAAATTTCCCCTTCAATTGGTCGCGAAAATGTCTTTTTACAACCAGAAACACAAAAGTAAGAGATAAATCTGAAAATATTTATCAACGATTAAGCTCCATCCTAGAAACATAGAAATTAGTAAAGAAAAAATATTTTAGTTGTCATGGATAATGCAAAGAATGAGCACCATTATGTGTAAAATATATGATAAATTAGTGTAAACAGAACTTTTGTGAAATTGATTTACAAATTTAACAGCTTTCTTTCTTCCCTTAAGCAATATGCTTAAATAAAACCCCTCATTTTCCCTGGGGAGAATGTAATAAAGGATACCTAGTAAAATCTGCAATTTTGCTAAAATTAATCACTACTTGCCAACATTAAGGAAAAACAGCACTTTATCCAGCTGTAGTGAATACCAATTTTTAAAACTATGTTTTACCTTAAGGGGAAATTAGCTATATAAAAATGCATTTTCAAGATAATAGTTAGGAAATTTCGTGAAGCTGGAACTTAGTACTTTTAGCAGGAACAGTGTTTTCTGTCACTTTCATCAGTGGCTTGCATGAGGGTGCTGGTCAGACTTGATTCCAATCCTAAGACACCAAAAGTAGAAAAATAATGTTCCAAACAGACCTCCAGCATTACATACCAACTCTTTAGAGTTCTCTGAACTCTTGTATCATGCTGCCCTGAAATGAGTTCCTTACATAGACTAAATAAGAACTTAAAACACATGGACTCAGAAACCTTTTGATAATAGGAATTTGTCAATTAATTTGGACCCAAGGATGAGCTATAGTGGTTTTGTCGAGAAGGCTAAAACTGGAGTCCAGTCTCTCTGGGGAGTCTCTTCTCTCTGGCTATGGCGTGTTTAAAAGCGTTTTCTGTGTGCAGCTTTAGATAATGGAGAGAGTCAAACTCTCCAACACTCTCAGGATACACCAGTGTTGTGTGGTTTCTGTAGGAATCCCTTCCCCACAAGTGTCGTTCCTATGAACAACATGGTCTGCTGAGCTCCTGTGGAAGTCTGCATCTACTCTACATGCCCACATATTGTAATCCCAAGTCTCCTCCACTGTCTGGCTTTTAATGCTCCATTAAGGGCTGCTGTGCCTTAAAGGTAAAACAAAGCAAAACCTCTCACCCCAGCACAGGGACAGGGTAGACACCCCAGCACATGGATGTGGAAAGCTCTTGGTGCTTCTTATAGAAATTTGGCAAGTACTTGTCACTGGGCTCAGGAAGTAGGCTCAGATAAGAATATTCACATTTGGGCTAATACAAAGCTCAAGGTAAACTCAGCCTAGGAATGTGTGGTATTCCTTTTATCTTGGTCATCCTGACAGGGCCCTAGAAACAGTGACCAGGTGGCTTTCCTTTTGCCTGGTGTGATCTCTTTGCTTATTACCTTGTTTGTTTACTTTGTCTTTGATCTAAGAACTGACCCTATTCTCTGCAAGGACCTAGGTATGAAAGCTGACTGGGAAAAAATAAACCTGTGTCAGCCTCAGCACTGGTCATGCTACAGTGTTGTCTAATTGTCTTTTTTCTTTTTAATTCTTGCTCCCTCCCTGGAGAACCCATTGACTGACTGAGCTGGCTTGGTCACATGGACAGGGTAGACACCCCATCACAGGGACAGAGTAGACACCCCATCACATGGACAGAGTAGACACCCCAACACATGGACAGAGTAGACACCCCATCACATGGACAGAGTAGACACCCCATCACATGGACAGAGTAGACACCCCATCACAGGGACAGAGTAGACACCCCATCCACATGACAGAGTAGACACCCCATCACATGGACAGGGTAGACACCCCAGCACAAGGACAGGGTAGACACCCCATCACATGGACAGAGTACACACCTTGTCACATGGCCAGAGTAGACACCCAGCACATGGACAGAGTAGACACCCATCACAGGGACAGAGTAGACACCCATCACAGGGACAGAGTAGACACCCCATCACATGGACAGAGTAGACACCCCATCACAGGGACAGGGTAGACACCCCAGCACATGGACAGAGTACACACCCCATCACAGGGACAGAGTAGACACCCCATCACATGGCCAGAGTAGACACCCAGCACATGGACAGAGTAGACACCCATCACAGGGACAGGGTAGACACCCCAGCACATGGACAGAGTACACACCCCATCACAGGGACAGGGTAGACACCTTGTCACATGGACAGGGTAGTCTCAAGCATCTCTTCACTGATGCATTTCCACTGGCCTTGTGCTGTCTCAGGCTGCCCTTGACCTCCCTACTACATTCTCATCTCTGTTGCAAAGGTTCTTGTCTCCTCCACCTGACACATGGCCTCACCTCAGCCGAACTCTCAGTGGTCCAACCTCCCAGCAAGCTTACTGGCTCCTCCCGACCTTCATCTTTTTTATCTTTTCACTCCAAGGGCACAAAGCTGCTCTCACCAATTTGCTCTGGAGTCTCGCACCTTTCTTCACTCTTTCTCTGATCCAAATGTCCTCTTATGTTTGCATATATATATAATATTTTATAATATATTATATAAAATATCATATAATACTGATTGCAATATGAATTTCACTATGACATTTCCACGCATGTATTTAATAATGTATTGTAAACATTTTTCTTGTTTTACTCCCAAGTCTGCTGATATTCTTCTTCTCAACTGCTCCCTTTTTTCTTCTTTATTTTAAATGACCCAGTGAGTTTCACTAGGGTTACTTTACAGACACATGAACACCTTCCCCGTGTCTGTACTCTGAATTAAATACCTCCTCATCAGGGAGTGGGGTCTTATCCCCACCCCACCTCTTACCATGGTCTGAGTATTTTACTTTTCATTGTTGCTTGATTCATTTCCTTAGGAGCACAGACTCTTTGGAATTTCCTGCCAGCTTTCTAGTCCTCTCCACTCCCACAAATATTGATGGTCCTCGGAGTTCTGATAGCCAGGGTCTACTAGGAGATAGACCCACACCAGATACATGAACTGAGAGATTATCGTGGAAGAATTGTAAAGTTGGTAAAATGTTCTCTAGGCAGCAGAGATGAGAGAACTCTCAGTACGTCAAAGTGGTTCCTACATGAAACAACTCCACCTTTGGCCTGAAGGAACACAGGAAGAGGCTCGTATTATTAAAGCCAGAACAAGACAAAAAGTTCCCTGCATACAAACCATGGGGAAAAGACAAATGACAGAACCAGAGTTTCCAAATGGGACAAGACGAAGTTGGCTCTGTGGGTGCTTTCCTAACACTGGTCCCAGAGCTGTACCTGGTATGAAGTGAGGCTCAAGGCTGGGAAGAGGGGCCAGTGGTTAAGAATACTCGCTGCATTTGCAAAAGACCTAGGCTCAGTTCTCGGCATCTACATCAAGTGTCTCACAGCCACCTGAAAGTCCAGTTCCAGGAGATTGATATCCTCTTCTGGCCTTCCAAGGAACCTGCACAATGTGGCGCGTGTGCGCGCGCGCGCGCACACATACACACACACACACACAGCTCACACACAAATACACTTCTCACACTCATAAACACAGAGAGAGAGAGAGAGAGAATTCACACAGAAACATTAACACATACCTCACACACTCACACAGAGCTCACATACCTACACTCACACACGGTTACACACATATGCACACCTCACACTCACACAGAGCTCTCACACATATACTCACACACACACCTCACACACAGACACACAGAGTTCACACACAGTTCACACACATATACACACCTCACACTCATAAACACACAAACACCCACACTCACATACACCTCATACACAGTTACACACACATACATACCTCACACCCATAAACACACACACAGGGTTCACACACATACACTCCCCCCCACCTCATACATACATACATACACTCATACACACACACATACACAGAGCTCACACATACACATACACTGAGCTCACACATATATACACACCCCACACTCATAAACACACACATGGAGCTCACACACACACACACACACACACACACACATCTCACATACTCACACAGAGCTCACACATATACACTCACACACAGTTACACACACATACACACCTCACACTCAAACACACACACACACACATACACACACACACACACACACACACACATCTTAAACAAGTGATGCCATAGCAGGCTCACACCCTCTCTCTCTAGTTTCTGTTCTCCTTCTATTGCAGGAGCCCAGAAGAGGCCAACTGGCATATTAGAAACATGGTCTACAAGCTTCAGCTCCAGCATCAGAGGGAATCATGGAGAGGGAATTTGGAGAAAACAATAAAAATTGGCTGAATGCATAGCCTGAATAATACTGAATGACTTGGAAACTATTTCCTGAGCCTAAGTGTCTCTCTAGCCCCAGTCACACTTCACTAGGCTTCTGTTGGGACAGTCATCTGGAGGCCCAGTTTTGACATCAAATGCAATCATTTCCAAGTCGTGCTCCTGTCCTTTCCAGCCTGTCTCCTTCCTCCACTGTTTTATCCTGATGAAAAGTGAAGGCCACTTTTGCATGTGTGTGAGTGGGGCACACCTGTCACCCTGTCCTCACACCCTTGTCTGTTTACTTTCCACTTTGAGTCACTCCTCTGAGTCTCATTCCACTTGGGTCTCTTCTTACTGAATTGAAGCATCGGTTCCCAGCAGCTCTCACCATCTCTTGTCTTCATTCTTTGCTTACTCCTGGTTCTAATTTTCTGCCAATGATTCCACATAGAGACAAAACACTCTTTCTGAAGGCAAATGTTTCCTTTGAGCTGCTGAATGTCCATGCCTGGCTTCCCCTAAGCTTCGAAGTCATATTCTCTTTGGCTTATACAGAAAGATCTCCAGTCATAATTATGACCTCCAATTCTGCACCATCCCCTTCCCAGTACAACCCAAATTCAGTGTCTGAGCACACAGCACAGCCAAGCTTCCTGGCTTTGTGTCTTGTCTCTCCTTTACACGACTGCATATCCCATTCTCTTTCTGGGAGAATCTTCCCATTTCCTATCTCTGGCCCTTCTTCTCCCAACTCCTTCCTGCCCTTCAGGACTGAGCAAAAGTTTTGACTCCCAGGAATATCCTCTGTCTCAGTCTTTCATCACCCTCCCCCAACCCCAGTCTGTTAATTCCTCAGAAGACCCCCAGATCCATTTGCGCTGGACATCATGGTGGTGTTACTGAGTGGTTAAGGGCAAGAGACCAAGAGCCAAACTGTCGCTGAGCTTCTAGACTTCTCCTTACTGTTTGTGTGACCTGTCCACACCTCACTTCTCACGTATGAGCTACGAGCTACATAACACAGTGATGTTTTCCCCAACAAGATACCATGATGATTAAAATACCTGCATGCAAAACTCAGGGCTTTCTTTGTTGTTTTCAAAGTACCTTCCTTGCTTCTCTGGCTCTGCGTGAACGATTATGTGCGTGCTGATTATGCCACACCAGAGCACAGACCAATCGTGCTTTAAAACACCACTCTTCTGCTTCTGTACTCTCAGCTCTGTTTATTGTGGAAGGGCCAGGGCCAGATGAATACTAGAAGTGCCCTGATTCCATAGTTCTTTGGAGATAGGCTCAAGCCTCGTATTTTCTTAGGCACGAGGACACCCTGCTTCCTCCAGAAGGAGCATGTGCTTCGCCAGCCCTGGGCTAGGAATGCTTTGCCTCTGAGTGGTGTTCAAGTAAGTTTAGTGGGAACTCTTTTAACTTTTTCATGGGAAAGATGAAATTGGCCGGCACCCCACTCCTGCTTCCAGTTTTGTTAGACTTCTGGCTGGGCCCATAAAGAAGAACCCAGTGATGCGTGAACAGAGGCAACCCAAGTCCGTCCGTCCCTCTGGGCGTTAGCAGTAGCTGAGCTATGCCTTAAAGCGAGTGCTTTTCCTACACATGCATTTATGCTTTTGAACCCAGGTTCCAACGGGAGCATAAAGCATGGCTACTCCAAACGAGATGACTCCAAGCTAATTCTACCACACATGGGGAGGAAGGAAGCCAGCATACACATGTGAATGGAACTTCTTCAGAGATCCTTCTGACCACCATGTATGAAGCCCCTCAACCGTCACTATTGAGACTGCAATACCTAGGGAAGGTCTGAGTGCAAAATGAAGACGTGCGCATATTTTGCTTTTTTGTCCCCTACCAGACTATCTTGGAATTTTCACAGATTTCCCAGCAGAAAAAAACGAGGGTGGATGACAACATAAGAGAAAAATGTCCCATTGTGGCCAGTTCATGCTTCTCCAGAGAGTGACCGTTCGCACGTGCCAGGGCAGCTGGGAGTCCCAGTTGCCTCATGAGACTGGTGGGAAGGTTTTGCTGTCCCCTGGGAACTGGGGGGCAGTAACCTCCATCTTTCAGCCCTCTGGGAGGATGTAGCTCACACTGGCTCATGTCCTGTTGCAGGCCGTCACCTCAGATGGCCTCACTCTAGCTAGCAAGCTGAACCACTAAGCAAGTTAGCAACAGTCTGGCTACACATTTACACCCCACCACCACCACCCTCAGGTGTGTCACATCTCTGGCTGTCCTTCCGTTGTACCAGGAGAGATGCCAGGGAAAGTGCAATTCTAAATACGTTTTGCCTGGAGTTGTGAGAAGTCATTTGTATGGGGGCTGGAGAGATGGCTCAGTGGTTTATATATAAATAAAATTAGGGACACTACCCAGGAGGCCTGCAGGGCTGGGTCCTGGCTGACCAGGGGTGATGCCGTCTGGGTCCAGATCCAGTGTTTTGAGTTGTTCTGTCCCGACATCTACTTTATCTACAAGCTGCTGAGGACCCAGTCCTGCAGGACCAGATGCTATTACTGCCTAGGGCCAACCCTATGCCTGCTGACCAGCCCCCACCATAGAGTGACTGTGGCTGCAGCCCAAGCTACTTGCCCTTCTGGAAGATGAAGAGCATGAAAGGCTTTGGTGACAAACCCTCTCCCCCCTAAGAAGCCATCGAAGAGAACTCTTAAAATTTTTGATAAGGATGCTGAAGGGAACCTCTCCACAACTGATGGCTTCTGAAGGGGGTTTGGGTGAGGAAGGGCTCAGTTCTCTTTAAGGGACTGGCCACTGGGAGTTTGACCATGATCCAGTGAGTATTTAAGCAACACACATTGGACTTAGGGATCTTTTCTTTGTGGAGGAGAGGCCACAGGGTAGGGTCCAGACATGGGGGCACTGGGAAGTGAGTGTGATCAGGCTGCATTATGTGAAATTTCAAAATAATCAATAAAAATATTATGTTGAAAAAAATAAAGAAAATAAAAGGAAGAGGTGAATGGGACTCCAACATACATTGTATACATATATGAAACTGTCAACCAATAAATAAAAAAATTAAAGAAACAATTTTAAAATGCTAGTGGATAGTTTAAAATGCTAGAATAGTGATTTCTTTCTTTCTTTCTTTTTTTTTAAGATTTATTTAATGTATATGAGTATACTGTAGCTGTCTTCAGACACACCAGAAGCGGGCATCAGATCCCGTTACAGATGGTTGTGAGCCACCATGTGGTTGCTGGGAATTGAACTCAGGTCCTCTGGAAGAGCAGCCAGTGCTCTTAGCCGCTGAGTCATCTCTTCAGACCCAAAATAGTGATTCCTATAAAGCATTTTGCACACGTTTAACTTGTAACGAAGGAGACTTTGTTCAAGTGAAGTGGCTCAGAAGCCCAGGCTCTAAGATAGAACAAGTGGGGCAACTTTAGCGCAGACTATGGGACTCCTGCGGTCGCTGTGCCCTCACCATCGTAGCCCCAGAGGTGCACTAATGGTAATGGGTGAGATAAGTAAAGACCAGGATCATCACCAGGTACTGGGGAAATTAAAAATCACTACAGTGAAATACCATGGCACATCAACCACCACTGTTCAAGTCAAAAAAGAACGAGAAGTTGAATTGTTGCTAAGGACTGGCAGACACCTCCATATTCCCTCCTGATGAGGGAATATGAAATAGCGTGGCCATCCTGAAACACAGCCTGGCAATTTCCAGAAATACCAAACTTCAAACGGCTGAGAAGCACCGTTGTACTTTTGGACATCTTCTCTGGGCAACAACTTCTATTTGAACAGAAAGTTAGACCTGAGTGTGGATACAAGCCCCACATGTACAGGCTCCCAATGAGAACTAGATGTCATCCAATGGAAAAATGGTTAAATACACTGTGGTATGTCCACACGGCAGAATACTACTCAGCCATCATAAGGAGCTGGTTACTGATACATGAAAACAATCTGAAGGAGACTCCGTAGAGTTATGTTGTGCCAATAAAGCCAATGTCAAAGGTTGCATCTGTGTTACATTATTTGTGTAGCATTCTTCAAATAACAAATGGTAGAAACAGAGGAAAGATTTGCAACCCTGGGGGCTGAGAGTTGGAACGGGAAGTGGGCATGGCTACAAATTGTGGGAGTTTGCTGATGATGGCTACAAGAGAGCAAATTGTGGGAGTTTGCTGATGACAATATTTTCCATCTTGTGTATATCGGCACCATTATCCTGGCTGTAGTGTTGTACTGTCCTTTCATACGCTACTGCAACTGGGCAAAACCTACCCAAAAGGCACATGGAAATGCTACTTCTTACAAGTGCATGGAAATGTATGATTTCATAATACTCTTTACTCATAAAAATGCTCTCTCTACGATCTATCTACGATCCTGGTAAACTCCATACAGTTGTGCTGTTTGTGCCACTAGCCCATGATTTACCATGGACACACTAGAAGGACAAATCATTCCAAAGACAGCCAGTCTGTCCCATTCTGTAGGGGGCATAGGTAAGCAGTAGGGAAACCTGGAATGTTAAGCTATGGGGTTGTCCCTTCAAAGGAAGGGATGCAGGACTGTTATCTGCCCAGAATGCTGGGAGCAGACATGCTTTCTAGTCTGGTGCTGTTTGCTTTGTGTGGTTTGAGACAACACTTGGCTCTTCCCCCAGACCTTATCCTAAGTTTGTTTTTCTCAATGTATAGAACCTATCATTCTGGAAAGTGTTTCTTGTACTTCACAAGGAGTTTCAATGTAGCAATGTCTAATCATTGTTTAGACTACTTTGTCCTCAAAGAGATGTATGTATGCTTCCCTGTGCATGCAAGATTGCGTTATCGCCAGAAAAAGAAATTTCAACAACTTATGCTGTGCTTAAATATGCCTAAAATTAACCATTTCGGGTCAGGCTCCTGAAGTTTGAACCAACACTGGCTACTAACTCACGTTGAACCAGTCTGCCTTCCCGCCTCCCTTGGATCATCTTTTGCAGGCTTGTGAAGAAATGCCAAAGTCAAATTCACCTTTTCTAAAGCTCAACTTTCTTCCAATTCAGTCAAAATACTCACTTGATTTGATACCACAAATCAGCACAGGTTCAGTGCTGGACTAGGCCTACTTTTCAAGGTTATGCCTTCTTTAAGCTGGATAGGTATCTAGGTGACTCGACAGCAAAACTAAGCAGTAGACACAAAGAATAGCAGCAAGAGGCTGTTCGTTGGCTGGTGGCATGTCCCTCCTCAGTCTGAAAGATAATTTAGGACATGATTTCTAAATACATGTTGCTTACTGTGGTAAGCTGAATTAAGGCCCCCATCCTAATCCTGATGACCTTGTGTGGTAAATGGGACTTTGCATGTGTGACTTAGTTATTTAGCTTGAGACAGGAAGAAGATTCTGGATTCTCCAGATAGACCAGACACAATCGTGAGGGTTTTTACTTATGGGAAGAGTGAAGTCAGAAAGAAGAGGAGACAATTTGATAATGAAAACAGAGGCTAGAATGAGTTGGCTGTAAGTGAAAAAATGCTGGCCACCTCTGAAAGCCAGAATGGCTTTATACCAGAAGCCCTCAGGAGGGGTCAGACCTATCTATCACCTAGGTTTTATTCTTACAGGATTCATTTTTGATTTATGACCTCCCAACCCATGAGAAAAGATTTGGTGTGTGTTGCTGTAATGTTTTAAATCATGGTTTGTGGTAGCTGGTTCCATACAGCAGCAACAGGAAATTAGAACCAGAGCATACGTGTGAGCATCCTTCCTTCTGTTTAATTGTGCCGGGGTATTAGTCTGATGGCTGGGGAGGTAGCTCAGTTTATAGCATACTTGCCTGGCGTACACAAAGCCCCAGCAGCACATAAACTAAGTGTGGTGGTTCAAGTCTGTCACCCTAGCACTAGGCACTCAGGGACATAAGGATCAGAAGTTCAAGGGCATTCTAGGCTACATATTAAGTTCCAGGCCCCACACACGCACGAACACACATGAACACACACACATGAACACACACACACATGAACATACACATGAACATACACACACATGAACATACACATACACACACACACACACACACACACACACACACACTGCATCAGTGACTTGCCAAGGTATCACAATGCCTTGTAGGTACGACTTTCCAATATATAATACATTCAAAATGAAGATAATTTGACTAACCTTATTTTTCTAAATGTTCATCTGCCAGCTATTTAAAAAACAAACTCTTCCATTTTTCTATGACAGGGTATCATCTGAAGATTTATCCTCTTGACATTTTGAACATGCAAGTCTCCACCCTACCGCCCACTGCCCTTCAATAGTTTCAAAGGTTAAATCCAGCAATGCCGTTAGAGTCTCCATGTTTGTTCATCGTCCTAGAATCAAATTCACCTGGATTTGCAAGTTCACACTCAGCTAAGGAAGATGCGGATCCTGAAATATGTCCCTGCCTGACAATGACCCTGTCATCATGCAACCAGTGGCCAGAGGGGACCTCCAGATCCCTTCAGATTCATGGGTGGGATGGGGCTGGGGGCATTGCTGTTGCTACTGTTGTTTGTTTTTTCCAGTTTCATGAAGCCGCCTGCATTGGGCCATGGGCAGTGCTCAGCAACACAAAGGGAATTTCAGAGACTGGCAAGCAACTAATTGTAATTGTGTAACATGGTTATAAAATAACCTTCTGCTGGTCTGCCATGTCCAACCTGGACGTGATGGTTTCTGTTTTATCTGACTATACTTTATTTTGGTATATTTTGTTATCTCTTAGAAGCCTGTTCTTTTCTAATGAGAGACAGAAAGAGAGTGGATCTGGATGGGAGAGGAGAGGCGGGAGGAGCCGGGAGAAACAGAGGTGGGGTAAACTGTAACAGGATACATTGTATGAAAAAATAATATTTTCAGTAAAAGGGGGAAAATAATGATCTGTTGGTTTGATATGCTGGGCATCACTTTATTGGCACAAGGAGGTGGTTTTTACTTCCTTACTACTATTGAAAAGGAGAAACACCAGGGCAAGTCCTGGGATTGTCACAATTACAAAGCCAGTTACTGGTCTCTGTGATTTGACCTTTTATCTAAAAGAAGAATTCAGAAAGCATTGTGGTATCTCTCTGACACCAGTTTCCCATCCCCTTGGTATAACTTAGGGTTGGGAGGGGTGATTTCACACCCAGATCCAGCAGTGCGCCTAAATTTCCCACATACATTGATTAGGGGGGACACATGACTTCACATTGACCAGCAGGGTGGAATTCCGGACATTTGCTAAATGGCTGATGGGGAAAAACTGTTGCCTTTGTTTCGCTGATCTTGCTCCTATCTGAAACAGAAGCCGGTCTGGAGACAGTCTGCCCATGGTGCAGCCCTAGCAGCCCTAAGCCATACTCTATATGCAGCAAGTGACCTTGGCTATCACTCGTGGTAGCTTACCAGGCACTGTTCTTGGGAGAACCAAGCAAACAGCCATTCAAACCAGCGTCTCTGCTCAGTGCTCCACACAAGGGACTGGAGTTGACAAAAACAGTCCGACCTTCCCATTGGATAAATGAATGAAGAGCCCATGCTTATCCTCTAAGCTGTTTTAAACTGAGGTTCCTCTGGCAGCGGAAGACATCCTGACTGACACGGAGACCGGCAGTGTTCTTTCCGAGACTCTCCTGAACTCCATCGCTTGCTTAAACTGCACTTTCCTCAACTCGGTGGGAAGATCCAGTTCAGCAGATGCAGACTCCCTGCAAGTTATCTGAGGAATCTGTCGATTTGCTTCTCAGGCATCCAAGCTATGCTGGAGCAATGATGAGAGGGTTAATCCAGCAGAACGATGTAGCAATTACAAACAAATGTGCCAAAACGGGCGCTGAGAACACACGGAGAAAAGATCGAGAATCAAGTGGGAAACAGAATTCAACGCTACAGTATCGATCACCATTGTCTTTGTTTCACAGTTCTTACCACAGGAATGTGCGGTTGGAGTAACATCCAAAAGTACACCAATCGTGTTATTAGAACATGCGACAAAATACACAATCACTTAAGCAAATGCCTAAAATAATTATACTAGCTGAGCCCTTCCATGATAAAAATTGTAGGGAGTCAAGGGCGCTTACACACGGTGAGGGAAGATGTGCTCTAAACACTCAAGGCTGTCTTCGCCACAGGAAAACTAAGACTAGGACTAGGAACAAGGCAGGGACAACTGCTTTACTCCTGCTGTTTCGAACACTGCAAGCAGCACATCGTATATGTAGTGAGGGTCCTGGAATGTTTCTTTCTTTCTTTTTTTTTTTTTTTTAAACACAGAAATACTGTAAGAATGTGCTTTTTGCTTTAACCCCAGGTGTAGGGATATGGGGTTGCTTTGGACTGCTCACAGCAGCTGACTATGATTTGCCTCGTGCTCTGGCAGAGGCGTGGTTTTGTCAGCCGCAGATAGTTCCTGAAATTGTATGTTTGGAATTCTGGGAACTTTTCAGAGGGCGTATAAATAAATGCTAAGGCCCTGAGAGAGGCATGGTTGGTGGTTGGTGGTCAGTCAGGGAACTTGTGTGTGGTTTGTTAGTAGTCGTGCTTAAAGAAGAAACAAGAGGAAAGAAATTAGATTCAGGGATCTCTCCCTCCCTCCCTCCCTCCATCTATCCTTCTTTATCTCCTATCTAGTGATAGGGGATGAAACTAGTGGGATAAAGGGTAGGAAAACAAAGAGCCCACAAAGTAGCAGAAGCCAGATAGAGCACACACTGCATTCAGATATTAAAAACTAAATAAAAGGCACCCAATCAGAGAGGACGAGATAACTAAGTGTTGCTTGCAGATAACATGACTTTGTGTATATATAAGGCCTGGGTGTGGTAGCACATACCTTTAACATCTTTGATTCCAACATTCTGGAGGCAAAGACATGAATCTCTGAGTTTGAGGTTAGCCTGGTTTAGATAGTCCCAGGCCAGCTAGGGTTGTTTTAACAACAAACAAATAGGCTGAACATAGTGGCTCGAATCCTTAACCCCAGTCTTAGGAGTCAGAGGAGGGGGATCTCTGTGAGTTAGGGGCCAGTCTGGTCTACAAAGTCCAGGATAGCCAGGGCTATTACATAGAAAAACCCCATCTCCCAAAAACAAACAAACAACAAACCCACCAAAGAAATTCACTCAAATGTCACTCCAGGGGCTGGCAGATGGCTGGTTAAGAACACTTGAGGTTCTCACAGAGGAGAGGAATGTGGCTTTGGTCCTAGTGCTCACTTGGATCTCTAGGTTGCAGGCACGGGTGTGTCACACAGGCATATATGCAGAGTCTCACACAAACATGCAAAAACCAATACATCCTCCTTTGAAAGTTACCAGAACTAATAAAAGCTTCAGCAAGCTTGCAGATTAAAGGTCAACCTAGAGTTCAGTTGTATTGACGCGCACTGGCAACAAAGAGTCAAAGCAAATTAAGGGTAATTCCATTTACAATCGCATCCAAAAAGAAAAAAGAAAAAGAAAAAAAACAGAAAAACGGAGCGAGATAATTAGGAGTAGATATAACTGAAAAACAATTTTAAACTTCTATCTGAAAACTGTGAAGACTTGTTGAAACTGGTGAAGAGACACTTGAAAGAAGGAGACAGGTTCACTGAGTAAGACTAGCAGTAAGATGGTAACAGGCTTAAATTAATCTACAGAATCAATTAAATCTCTACCACAATCTCACCTGGGACTCACTGAGGCATTAACTCCAAAATCCACTAGGAAATACAAAAAGCCCAGAAAACAACTGAGAGGGAGGGAAGGAGGGACAGAGAGACAGAGACAGAGAGACAGACAGAGACAGACAGAGACAGACAGAGACAGAGACAGACAGAGACAGACAGAGACAGAGAGACAGAGACAGACAGAGACAGACAGAGACAGAGACAGACAGAGACAGAGACAGACAGAGACAGACACAGACAGAGACACAGACAGAGACAGAGACACAGACAGAGACAGAGACAGAGACAGACAGAGACAGACAGAGACAGAGACAGACAGAGACAGACAGAGAGAGACAGAGACAGAGAGACAGACAGAGACAGAGACAGAGAGAGACAGACAGAGACAGAAACAGACAGAGACAGAGACAGACAGAGACAGAGACAGACAGAGACAGAAACAGACAGAGACAGAAACAGACAGAGACAGAGACAGACAGAGACAGAGAGACAGAAGAGACAGAAACAGACAGAGACAGAGACAGACAGAGACAGACAGAGACAGACAGAGACAGACAGAGACAGAGCAGCACCAGAAGCCTCCTGTCTGTCCAGCTCTGTTTTAAAACGTACTTTGGCATTACGGTAACCCAGTTTGGGAATGAAAAAGGAATAAATCTATTCCCCTTGGTGGCACAGAGCCTATCAATAAAATTCCATAGCCATGACCCATTTGTTTCCAGCAATGACCTCAAAATCATCAGATGAGAAAACAACCTCACAACCACCTGTAACTCCAGTTCTGGGGGCCCCAGTGGTTGCTGCTGGACTCTAGGGTCACCCGAATGCATGGGGTGCATGTGCAGACAAGCATGCATATACAGTGAAATAAATCTTTAAAAAAGAAAACTAAGTCAGACTATCAAAAGCATGAAGTTGGAAGGCAGCAAAGCTTAAGGTGTCTCAGGACTACAAAATTAACCTAAAAGTTTGTAGGAGATAAATTTAAGACATGGCAGAGTAAAAGTTTATTATCATCCATGATGCTTATTTTTATGAACCTCAAATGTTCTGAAAAGAACAAAAAATAGTCTTTTTATTTAGCTAAGCACATATTAATTACTTAAAAATAGAGATAAAATTAAAGTAATTGCCAAATATTATTCTGCTGCCAAATACAATGTTTGTTTTCATGAGGTTTGGTATTTAACATAATTATAGCATACTTTTAATGCAGATTTTAAAAATGCCTATTAGGAAACTTCCTTATGTTTCCTAGGAAAAACACGCAGCAGATATCTCTGTACATAGGAGACTTATTGTAGAATAAAAATGAGTGTAGGAAGCTGGATTTGCTAAATTGAGTTGAACTGTGGATGACATTGTTAAAAGAGAACCTCGGCTCCTGCCACCAGGAGCTGGGATGGCCTTTGTGAATGTCCCCAAATTATCTACATACCCTTACATGGACCAGTCATTGGATATGAGTTTCGCATCGGGCGTGGGCATAAAGAAAGAATTTTATTCCAATGGGTGATGATTCTTGGAAAAGGGTTTGCTTGGCATCATCAAGAAGCAATAACTGTGGTAGCTGATGAATTAGGGTGTTGGTTCTGAAGGGTGTGTGTGGACGGAATATCACATCACCCACCACAGTGTGCCTCGTGCAGTACCTGAACCATTGGCTTTGTATCCACAGTCACACCGCAGGGTCTGGTAGACCCAGGTCTGCAATCTCTACTGCTTAGGAAGCCCAGGGAGGAGGAACACAAGGTCAGCCTGAGCAAATCAGTGAAGCCTGTCTACTGTGCACATATAACCATCTTGGATCAAAGCTTCCTCTTGGTGGTGGTCTCCTACCTAGAGAAATCTCCACAGTTACAGATGACCTTAAGGCTGTAACACACTCTCCATCTCCATTAGTGCTCACTCTGGATGTCCCTTGTGCTTGCCAGGACTTGTAAAACTAATTTTTAAATCCGTTTTTTCTTCTGGCCCCTTACTTCTCGTCGATAATGACTCTGAGATTAATTAGTTATTACTAAATGCCTAGGCCATAAGCTTTGGCTCATTTTCTGGCTAGCTCATAACTTATTTAACCCATTTAGACACTTTTATGTTTACCATGTGACTAGTTATCTCTCCTTCAGTTCTGGCCCACTTCTTTCTTAGCGTCTCCTCTGTCTCTCTGTTGTTTTATGTCTGTCTTCTTGGTCTATCTCCAAGCTTGTCTCTCTTGCTCCCCTACCCCTTCCCCTGTCTCTCTTTTATCTCTATTTCCCAGGATCCTCTCACTTCCTGTCAGTGTCCCACCTCCTATTTCCTACCTAAGCTCATTGGCCATCAGGTTTTTTATTGACAGGTGATATTTATAAGAGATTCTTTCTACAAGGACTTCCAGTGGTCTTGGTGGCTTCTCTACAGGAACGGCCCATTTCTTCATCACTATGCAGTCTGAACTCTCCTCAAGGCTAAGAGCTGCCCTTTGCTCTCCAGGCTAGGTAGGCTGGTGCTAAGAAATGCTTCAACGGACAACATGGAGTCCACTTCTCTTCCTCTCCATTGTAACATCAGTCCTGCCTCTTGAAGAACTCTTCTTGTTGGAAGAGCAATCCAAAGCACAGGTGTGCTCTGACTTTGGAGAAGCCAGCACCCAAGGGCCCATAGTCTGCATTCCCCTCCACTGGGAAAGAGGTCTCCTACTATGATTATTGATATACCCTTGTATAGTTAAACAAAGGTAATTCTTTCAAACTATACCCTCAACATCTCTTCAACACAAGAACAATCAGAACATCATAGGGTTGTAGCAGTGTGGAGAACTTCTCCAGATATGGAAGTCATGCCCAGCAAGGATGTTCTTGCTCACCTCAGCTATCTTATCTCTGGATGTAATTGGTCATACTGTTTCTCCAAAATCTAAACTCTTAATAGATCAGAAAGAATTGGAATTACCTTTTATTCACACACCAATTTCCCCATAATTAGGGTGAATATTTCTTCAGACAGAATGCATCAAAAAAAAAAAAAAAAGACATTTGAGGGTATAACGCCCATGTCTGTGTCATTGCCACACTGATTGTCAAACATTTTGACTGTCACACATGCAGTTTGATAATTTAAAAGTGAACAAAACTGATTAGCGTTTTTGGCACACAAAGGCAAAGAATTAATCTGGAAACTGTTTAGAAATCATTTGTCAGCACTGACCTCAAGTTCACCTCTGTTCCTGATTTGAATGCTTTAGTACATGTGAACATCTGACTTTTTAAAAGATAGATCAAGTCTCAGCTCATCCACCTCATGCTGTATCCAGCATTGAATGCTCCATTTCACATTACTTTGTTTTGCATCTATCCTGATCATCAACTTAAATCAAAAAGCAGTCTTGACTCTGATTCCCATTCCCTACCCCCTACATGTTTAAGCAATACTTTTTATATACATGATCTGATTGGGTAGGCTGCATAGAAACGGACAAATAGCTTTTTATCAGCTCTTTAAAACTATGTAGACATTCAGTAATGCAAAAAATATTAGCTAAATCACACAAGCCAAAGAACAAATAAAATTAAATTGGGTTTTTTTTGAGATAATGGTGCATTTTAATAGTGTAGCATAGTTTGTGTCTACTTAGCTGGGTTTATGGATTGAATTTATGGAGAAGCCAAAACAACGGAAGGAGCTGAGAATGAATCTGCAACCTACTGTCCTGTAGTCAGCACATGCTGCTCCACTCAACCTATCTGCTCCAAAAGACTTGTCGCTTTCCACAGGGGAGGTGCTGGTCTAAGAGCCTAGCACAATGGCTCAATGATCACATTAAGGGTCACTCATGCCCCAATGCATGGCAGGGCGTGAGTGCAACTCCAGCACTTAGAACACAGGGACAGGAGGATTCCAAGTGAGGCTGAGGCTAGCCTGCACTACACAGTGAGACTGCCTCAAATGTGAGAACCAAAAACCTAGCTGTGTGTCACACATGTAAATGTTCAGTTTTCCTGGATCATCTGATTCTCCACTTTCTGGCTCTCTCCCTCTCCCCCCTCCATCCTCTCTCCCTTTCTCTCTCCCCCTCTTTCCCTACCCTACTCTTTCCCATTTAATTACTCTTTGTTTTCCTCTCTCCTCATTCTCTTCTTCCCCCTCATTAATTTCCTCTGCTCTCTCCTCTCCCTTCTCTTCTCACCCCTCAGTGTTGATCATAAGAGACCTTCCGTGACCCCACCTCAGGCCATGCTTAGCAGAGAAGGAGAAGTAGCAGGTTTCCATGAGGCTGTGTTTGTATTCCTGCTCTTAATACATCCCACCAAGCCCACAAGATGCTGCATTTACTTGACTCTTCCCTAGTCACCCTTACAAGGTTATCCTGTGTCATTAAAATAAGGACCGGTAACTGAAACACTCTCCTTCTACCCTGGCCTTACTTTGGTGATCTCCAAGCACCTGACCCTTCCTACTTTCTAATAGTCTGTGTGGTCTATTGTCTGTCTGTTCAATGCTAATACAAGTCTGAAAGGCCAACTTCCCCTTCCCAGAGACCTTGAAGGTTGTTTCTCCAAAGAGGTGAGTCTCTATGTAAGCTTTCATATAGGTTGTCGGTTCACTACCGTCAACAGAGTGGTTGTTCTGTCAGGGAAGCAGCGTGGACTCAGGTGGAGTGGACACTCCTAAGAGACCTAGGTTTTAGGCACAGAGGGCAAGGCCAGTGAGTTCATGTCTACCTTCCTCACTGTCTTTATTAGTTTCTACTGCTGTGACGGAACACACTGACCAAAGCAAGCTGGGAGGACAGGGTTATTCTGCTTCTGTTTCTGCATCGTAGTTCATAATCAAAGGAAGTCAGGACAGGAACTCAAGCAGGGCAAGGAACTGGAGGCAGGAGCTGATGCAGAGGCCATGGAGGGTGCTGCTTACTGGCTTGCTCCCCATGATTTGCTTAGTTTGCTTTCTTATACTACCAGGGCCGCCAGCCCAGGGATGGCACCACCCACAATGGGCTGGGCCCTCCAACGTCAGCCACTAATTAAGAAAATGGCGGGCAGGCTTGCCAACAGCAGAGGCTCCCTCCTCCCGGGTGACTCTAGCTTCTGTCAAGTTAACATAAAACCAGACCGCACACCCAAGCTCTCCAACTGTCGAGCTAAGGAATCTTGAACAATTTCTTTTCATCTCTGATGCTTTGCTTTATCCATGTGATAAGAACACTGCTCGCTCTACGGAAGCCACAGATAGCGAAATGAATGAAATAGTCTAAGCCAAGGTCTGAACAGCAGCATTCACTAAATGTTGTCCACACCAAACGTTCCATTCCAATCTCTGAAGAAAAGATTACGCTTCACAAAACGAATGCTCTTAAGTGGCTACGCCAGTACCGCTCTCTAAGTCTGAGAAGCTTGACCCCTGTTTCTCAGTTGCCATGACAGGCGCTGCCCACATAGCAAAGGACATGAAGTCATCGGTTAAAGCACAACATGAACTGAACACTCAGTATCCATGCTTATCCTTCAAAGGATTGACTGTGAGAAAACCTGCTATTAGCAATATATGATAGTAGACATTTTAATTGAAACGCATATTAATGTATATACTCAATGTTATTTCCTATTAAAATATTTCCAGCACACGTAGGCTATTTTAAAATGATATCATCTATACTATATTACCTAACTCAGAGCTGGTGAGATGGATCCGCAGTTAAAGGTGTCTGGAATGGCCTGAGTTTGATCCTCTGGCTGAGAAGACGGCTCCCATGAGTTACCCTCTCTCCTCCACGCTTGTACCCCAGCTCTAGGCAATCCAATGCCCTCTTCCGAGCCCCATGGGCACCCGTACATCACATGTCTTCTCCAACCCCGTTTACACAGAATTAAAAAAAAAAAAATCAAATCTTTAAAAAATATACCTGAACGCACTCTAGCCACCCAGACGTGGCAAACTTGGGTCTGGCAGGCCTTGCCCTTCTCCCCATTCCCTCTGCCTAGCTAAACCCATTAGACTACATTCCTGAAGCATGCCCCCAAGCTATTCCCTTATTTGGTCACTTCCGTCTCCTGAGGCTGACTGCCAAGGTCCAGCTATCAAAGTACTTAAGTCCAGCAATCATAAGCCATCTTTGGCTCACCTAATTATCATTCTCAATTAAGATTAAACACGTTATCCTAGTTTCCTCTTTTACCTTTACAAACTGCCATTTTCCCATGGGCCAGGTCTGTTTCCTCTGTATCCAGAGGCAGTCCTTTGTCCTCTGGGTCTAACACCACCTACCCCTCTTCCTTTCCCCCTTTCTCCCTTCTTCCTTGTTCCCTTCCTCTTCTTTGTCCTCTGTCTCATCTCTTTGTCCCTTATCCCTGTCTTCTGTCCCTCTGGGGCAAATACATCTTTTTTGCGCTGAGAATTTGGTCTTGGGGTGTCTTGAGTTGACTCCAGGGCTCCCTACAAAACCTTACTAACGTTTAAAGGACGTTTAAAAATACTTAATGCACCACACTTTTACAAGTGGTTCACAAGTTTCCAGCTTTGAAAATTGTATAATGGAGCCATCTTCTGGAAAGTAGCAGTATTTCAGGCAATTAAATTGTAACCATGCTGGTCGGAGAAAGATGTGTGCCCTACCTTTAGTTATAAGACAATTAAAACTCCAAGCGCTTGAAAATTTACCAGGAGTCTAGCACTGGAAGAAGGCAAAGGCTGGGCTCCTGGTACGGGCTGGAGGGGAAGCCTGCCTCCTGGAAAGAAGTTTCACTGGGCTCTCACCACACCACCTTGTAGGGAAGACTGATGGGCGTGGGCGGGACCAGGACTGCTTAGTTGTGTACAATTCTCACCTTCTAATTACACCTAAACCCAAAGATAGACTTAGTGGTCAGCGGTCTACGTCGTTCCTCTTCCCAACATGCCCACACTGAATAAATCACCTTTTTCTGCTCTTCTCTTTGAATTGTCGGTTTCATCGGCCTCTTGAGACCAGGTTGCTCAACCTAGCGTATCAGACCTGCCCGCGCGGAGGCTCTGACCATGGCAGCTCAGTAAATTGTCTTATTTCCCCTGGAACCTTGTCAGACGTGAGTGGATTTTAAAGGACGGAGACTGGTTTGTCTGTGGAGATCTCAGTGTTGTGTGTGCTTCCTCAAGTCCCAGTGCACTTGGCAGACACCCTCGGGTGAAAACGCTGGCTGCCGTGGGACATTTGAATCAGGGAGTCTCAGGAGGGTGGGTGAATCTGATTCACAGAGGGTAAAGATCGGTGTGGTAGCAGAGAGCACCAGTAAGGAAAGGGAGTTACCAAAATGAAGGGAACTCTGTGAACGTTTGGCATTTCTCCAGTTCAGATTCTGCACAAGTGTAAACTGTCGGAAAGAGTGGAGTCCCCAAGTTCAAGTGACAACTCCTATGTCCACCTGGCAGACTCCAGTTCTAGAGAACCAAGAAAGCAAACCCCAACAGTTTGGCTTTCTCTCTCCGTAATCCTCCCGCCTTTAAAATTATGCTTTCAATAGTGCTTTTTAAAAAAAATCATGTGTTTCTTTATTTCATTTAGTATTGCTTCCTTCGTTTTCTCTTTCCTTGTCTCCCTTTATCTCATTCATGTGTTTCTTTATATTGACTGCGTCTAGCACACCCTACATCAGCGATATAAGAGTTCGATTTAATCGACAGTTCTATTGACTTATTGTGATTGGTGTCCAAGGACACAGAGCATGACAGGATATGTAACCAATCTTGGCATTAGAAAGTTTCCTAGGAACAGCAGAAACATGAGAAAGGTTCCTTATAGTGGCGGGCTAGCCAGGTAACTGTTACCTAGGCCTTCACATTCCATCTAAGCCTTAATATTTATTCTAGGCCTTGACAGGTTCATCATAATATATACCAAAAAAGTATAACACAACACAGAAGAAGACTTAAGGGCAGAAATCTCATGGTCACCTCAGTAGGTGCAGTGTTTTTGTTGTTTGTAGATACATAAACATCTTATAGATTTTGAGATAATATTTATACCTTAAGAAAAGTTTTAGAGAGTCAGAGGAAAACCAAAAGATTATGCCTCCCAAGAGTTGAGACTAAAGTCCTGTGCCTTCCAAGTGCTAGAATTAAAGGTGTGAACCATTGTCTGGCTATAGATCCCTTATAATAAATAGTGTTGTCCCTCCTAGGGTTGTCCTGGTTTGATTTTGTTCTCTGGGTACTGACACACACACACACACACACACACACACACACACACACACACACACACACACAAACCAGATAAATGGACTGATTAAATACAACAGAGACCCAGAATGAAGCCCATATAGTTACAACCACCCAAAATTGTCAAAAAGATAAAAAGACAGCCTCTTCAATAGTTCTGAGACAACTGGGCACTCACACACACAAGAATGAAACTAAGTCCTCACCTCTCACTCTATACAAAAACCAACGCAAGATGGGCCAAAGCCCTTACTGTAAGACCCAAAATGCTGAAAGTACCAGGGAAAACCACCAAGGCGTAGGCATTGGCGAAGACTTCCTGAAAAGATTCTAATAGCTTGGGAAATGACTCCAAGAATTGACACATGGGATTGCATTAAATTAAAATCCTTCCCTGCCATTGGATCCCCTTTCCCCCTACCTGAACTGCCTGGGACTAGATATCCCAGGGATATGTGAGGAGAAGAGGAAGGGGACAGTGGAGGGGGGGTGCTGTAAGAGTGGGACTGGAAGGAGAGGAGGGAGGGGGGTTGTGATCAGGATGTAAAGTGAATAAAATATAATAAATTATTGGGGGAAAATCCTTCTGCAAAGTCAAGAAAATAATCAGCAGGTGAAGAACCAAGCCACAGAAAGGGAGGAAATCTTGATGCCCTATTATTCTGCAGGGGATTTTTATCTAGATTTTAAATATGATTCCAAAACATATAGACAAAAAGTTAACTACTCAGTTAAAACATGGGCAAATATACTGACTAGTTTTCAAAAGAAGAAATATATGAACTACCAACACACACGTGAAAAGTGTTCAGAGCCATCTGGGAAGTGGAGATTAAAACTACATTGAGATATTATCCAACTCGGGTGACATTTACTGGGGATTACACTGACCCTTGTGCAGATGCAGCTTTCTTTCTTCCTGTGGACCCTCTTAGCACCCTCTCTCCATCCTTTTGTGTTAACCATTGGTATTTAGAAGCACTCTCTATATGACACCTCAGGTGAACACACCAGGCTGGGTGTGTCCTGAATAGGCAATCTTCCTATTCCTCTCTCTTCCCTCCTGAATAGACCCTCTTCCTGTCCTCCGTTACATTCTCTCCAGTCTCATCCCATCCCTAGAGCAGCCTGTCGCAGGTGCATCTCCCCCACCCTACTTTCATTTTCTCCCAAACTTTGGTGTGGAACAAACTTTCTTCTTCCCTGTGGACACCTCAATACCCACACCTTCCTAGCCCACACCCATTCCTCTGTGTCAGTCACCAATACTTAGAAATACTTTCTAACTGGGACCTCCAGCAGGTCCTAGAAGGTATTGGAGTAGGTGTTTCACATGGCCCTTCCTGTCCTCCATTAATACCCTCAGCCCAATAACAACCTGCTGACAGGAGCCCCTCTCCCTGACCTCAACTCCATTCCCTAGAGACTCCAAATATTGATTCAGACCTAGGATTCCCCATCTCTTTCCTCCAGATTATTATTCGCCTTGGTGCAACCTACCTACAGGATGCCCTCTTCACCACACCTCCAACTAAGTTGAAGTGGAAGTTTCTGGTTTGTTTGGAGACTCAGTTGTGTTGTGTGATGTTTTTCTGGAAACTGTCTTACGAGAGGATACTTTTGCCGTAACAGACACATGGGGGGATTTTTTTTTTTTTTTGAGAACAGACAAATGGTGTTTTTCAGGAAGCAGCCTGGAAAAATGGCATGTGATATTTTTCTAGAGTGGATGTTTGTGAGACCTTGAGATGTATGGAAAGGGTATAAGTAGAACTCAACAGACAGTGGACAATGCTGTGTGGTATTGGTGTGCCTTACCATTCTCTGGTAGTCATTTTGGGCTTTGCTGACACTGGTTTTCGCTGATGATACTGTATGGCGTTGGTTCACCTTGCTGTTCTTTGTTGGTCATCATTTGCTGTGACTTCATAGAGAGAAACACACGAGAGAGCTCCTGGTAGTGTTCAGGTGGCTTCTGCCAAAGTCTGAGGTTTCTTCTGGACCGAACCGCCATTGCTGCTTCGTGAATGTTGTGTGCAAGTGGGTTGAGCTGCTGCTGCTGATTTGTGGGAACTCAACTGCTGATATCCTGACAACATAGATTGGGTTCACTCCAAAGAACCATTTCTAAACAGACCCATATCTTCCTTTGCCCTATTGACCTCTCCTTTCCTCTACCTCTGGTGGATGGTAGGCTAGAAGGGAGGTTAAGGCATGTAAGAATCCTTATCAAAACTAGGTTTTAAAAAATATATGGCTACACTAACTAGCAACCCTACCTGTTGGTGTGGACAGGATTCCCTTAGCAATTTCTGACAGCTCCCATCAGTCTTTCTCCTAGTCTTCCTTTATTCTTCTCTGCTACCCACCTACCCAGAAGTACTCTCTGTGAGACAACCCACAGCTGCTACACTTTCCTAAGATCATAAGAAAGCAATAGAAACCAAAGAACAAAATACCTACTAAATTAAGACGCCAACCCCAGATGCCTAGGAATCAGCATAAAAACACAGACAGGATCACTAAAGAAAACTCAGACTGAGATAAAATGGTAAACACAAAAAGCCTCACCAGCAGAGTACAAGTCATAGATGATAGAAGAAATGTATACCTCAAAGAAAATGTCAAGTGAAAAACAAACAGAAACAAAAACCAAAACAACCCTGCTAGCACAAGACATCTAGGAAACCAGGCATACTGTGAAAAGAACAAATCTAAGAATCATAGGAACAGGGAAGGAGAAGAAACTCAGGTCAAAAGCACAAAAACATTTTCAACAAAATCATAGAAGAAAATCTCCGTAATGTGAAGGAGGAGATGCCTATCCAGGTCCAAGAAGCATACAGAATACCAAATAGATACAGAAAAGAAATTCCCACAACCAATAATAATCAAAACACTAGATGTAAGAACAAAAAAGAAATATTAAAAACTGAAAGGGGGAAAGCCTAAACATGTAAAGGCAGACCTATTGGAGTAACGCCCAACTTTTAAGGGAGACTCTAAAAGCTATTAGGACCTGGACAAATATTCTACAGATTCTAAAGGACCACAGATGCCAGACCTGACTATTATACACAATAAAACTATTAATTCCAATAGATGAAGAAAGAAATACTTTCCATAGTAAAAACAAATTAAGTGGTATCCACACGTCCAACTTTACACAAGGCACTAGAAGGTAAACTTCAGTCTGAAGATGTTAAACACACCTAAGAAAAACAATCCCAAATATCAAAAGAAGGGGCTAAAACCACACCATAAAAAACAAAATAATAGGAATCAATAAACACTGCTCATTGATACCTTTCAATAGTAATGGTCCCAATTTCCCAATGAAAAACATGGGCTAACATAATAGATTAGAACACAGGATCCATCTTTCTGCTGCATCCAAGAAACACACCTGTCCATCAAGGATAGACATCGCCTTAGGGTAAAAGGATGGAAAAGGTTATTCCAAGCAAATGGACCAAAGAAGCAAGCAAGTGAAGCCATTATACTATTTGACAAAATAGACCTCAAACCAAAACCAATCAGATGGGAAGGACACTACATTCCCATCAAAGGAAAAAGATCCACCAAGAGCATGTTGCAATTCTAAACATATATGTACTAAATACAAAAGTGTCTAAGTTCATAAAAGAACCATTAGAGCTAAAATCCCACACTGACCTTCACACGGTGATGGGAAGTACCTTCAATAACATAACAAAATAAAAACTAATTCTTTGAACATACTTCTGATGGCTACATTAAAGGAATCCAGTCTCTCATAGGCAGTTTCTGTTTTCTCCGATCCCAGGAACGGTTTATGCTTCTTGTTTTTGTAAATTTTTCATGCATCTGTTGTTGGAAGTGGGCATTTAGACACAGGCCAGGGAGCAAGAGCTGTTGAATCCTGGGAAAATCCCGCAGCAGCTCTGAGCACAGGCTCTGGCCATACTTGCCCGGGGCTCAATGTTGCTTGCCAGCTCATTAGGTAACTGTCTAGACTGCCAGACGCTGCGGGAAGCAGGCTTTTTGCCCTGCTGTGTGAAGCCTCAGCTTCCTCAGCACTGCCTTGAGTGCTGAGTGTACCCAGTTCCCCAGACAGTGGTCTTGGTAAGGGTCTCTGTCCCTTAAATTTGATAATTGCTCTATTGTTATCTGTAGGAGGAACTTAGCCAAGCAGACCCAGCCACAATGCCTCATATGCACCCTACTTCCTCCCTGAGCCGACTTAGAATCTGCCAGTACGGCTAGAGACTGCTGACGCTTGATCAGATGATGGAGCGAGCCATTGAGAAAAAGACAGAAGCACATCTGGCTACTTGAGAGCCAATGAGATGCTGGGAGGCCGTTTTAAAGGTTTGCTCCGTTCCTGCAACAAACAAGTTTCCTTTAGCCACTTGCTGGACTCCTGGAGTCTGTGTTGACTCCTCGCCTTCTTACCCTGCTGCCCACAAGAGTTTTGGTCAGGGTTGCAAGCAACAGTTATTTTGTTGTTCTTTTGTTTGTTTGTTTGTTTGTTTGTTTGTTTTTTGGAGGGGTCGTGTTGTACCCGCCGAGGGCTCTTCCTATGCACCCTTTCCCCTGGTTCTCTGTGATAATTTTGCTGGCCAGAGATTTATCTTTGAGGAAGTGAATGGCCTATTGTTTACCTCAAAGCTTATTGATTTTAAGAATGCCCTTAGACTTGAACTCACCTGTCTTCATTGTGCCTCTAGTAAGGTTAATTCCTCCATGGAGAATTTCAGGGCTCTCTGTAAAAAGCCTCACTTTATCCCTGGACAAGCTCTCTCTGATCTACAGTGCTGAAGCTAGGGGCAGAGAGGGTGGCCTGCTCTTTCTACAGAGAAACTTTACTTAAATAGTCTGTCTGTGCAGTAAAAGTAGTCTCCAGCCTTCTCCGTTTGCCTTTCCTAGAATGAGACCTGTATCCTCCAAGTGAGCTTGGGTGAAAACAACCAGGCCCTACTATTTGCCCTAGAGAACAACTGAGGTAAACATCAGACCTGTGAGCTTGAAGGCTGGGGTAAAAGAAAAGAACGAACTCCTTGGCTGCACTCACCTGGAATTTAGTTCACTGGATAGCTGAGGACTTAAGAACTTGTGACTTTGCCTTTTCTGGAAATTATCATAGTAATTTACATAGTAATTCTAAGAGCTGGGGGACATGGCACATCCCTAGATATTCCTACCTGGGGTGGGTAGAATGTCTGTTAAGCTGGTCTGACAAGCAGAAAAATGTTGGAACAAATTCACATAATTCAAATGCTACAAATTCAATATTTTTCTCTCATTTCAGCTGTAATTTACATCTGTGATGGTTTGTATATATGTTCAGCCCAGGGAGTGGCACTATTAGAAGATGTGGTCCTGTTGGAGTAGGTGTGTCACTGTGGGTGTGAGCTTTATGGCCCTCATCCTAGCTACCTTGAAGTCAGTCTTCCATTAGCAGCCTTCAGATGAAGGTGTAGAACTCTTAGCTTCTCCTGCACCATGCCTGTCTGCATGCTGTCATGTTCCCACCTTGATGATACTGGACTGAACTACGTGTAAGCCAGACCCAAGTAAATGTTGTCCTTATAAGAGTTGCCTTGGTCATAGTATCTGTTCACAGCAGTAAAACCCTAACTAAGACAACATCCCATCTGTTATGTCTTAGATCAAAACAACAGGACTCAGGTCTGAAGTGGGGATGACTATGAATGAAATGCCAGAGATGGATTGATGGATGTTCTAGACACCAGTGTGGATGGATGATCAAGGGGGAATGATGTCTACCAAGTCTTGACATGGAACTCCCTATGCTGATATCTGAACTACTCTTTCAGGCAGAATAAAGGATTAGGAAAAACATTGAGTTGCAGAAAAATAATGACTTTCTTGTGCCCCTAAATCTAGATTATGACTTAGATCAAGTGTAAAATGATAGACAGTTCTTTTGAGTTTGTCTGGTGAAAGAAAGGAAAAAAGAGAGAGAGAGAGAGAGAGAGAGAGAGAGAGAGAGAGAGAGAGAGAGAGAGAGGAGTTAGTGTGTCTATTTGAATGAGAATGGTCCCCATGGGCTCATATGTTTGACTATTTGGTCCCTAGCTGGTGGAACTATTTGGGAAGGATTAGGAGGGTAAGTGTGTCCCTGGGAAAGGGCCTTAAAATTTCAAAAGCCCAAGCCAATCCCAGTAGGCTATCTCTGTTTCCTGTTTGTGAGTCAGGGTATAAGCTCTTTCTCAGCTACTGCTTCAGCACCATGCTTGCCTACTGCAAGGCTCCCCAGGATGGTCATAAATTCTAACCCTCTGGAACCATGAACCCCAAATTAAACTCTTCCTTTTATAAGTTGTGTTGGTGGTGGTGTCTTACCAAAGCAAAATAAAAGTAACTAAGATAGATGGGAAACCCTTTTCCCCCGCTCATGTGAGAGACAGAATATGCTTGGAGCATTCATGAAGGGGATTTGGTGGAGCAGGAAGGCCGAGGATGCCAGAGGAAGGAATGAGGGAGAGAATGAAATTCCTGAGGTGAAGATGGACCTGGCTTCTACAAAATGCTGTAAGTCCAGGTTAGCCAGTTCCTACCCTGGTGACTGAAATATCAATTATATATGAATACATACTAGTATATGTATACACACATACACATCCCTTTTTGTAAAGTAGGAACAAAGGTCATCCAACAAGCTGCTAGGGCTGATGAAATGTTTGAGAGTACACTGGAAGCTCACAGATGCAGAAAGGTTGAGTTGACAAAGGAAAATGTTCATAAGCTGGTCCAGGTAGAAGGTTCCCAGGTAGGGTTCCAGAGTCTAGGTGCATAGGGTATTATTATTCAAGGGAACTCTAGATGACTCAAACTCTGCGCCTCTGCTCTGAAGCAGGAGTGAAGAATAAGGTTGACTGGGGCCATTAGCCCAAAGATTCGGATTATTTCAGAAAAAATAACTGCTCGGAATGGCTTCATAGATTAAAAAATAAAACAACAAAACATATGTTATAGAGCTGTTCTCCACATTAAATATACAATAAATTTACGTGTTTAAATTTATAATATTTTAAATGTATAATATTTACTTTCCATTCCTTTGATTGCTGTCTACCTTGCTTGCTCCTACTGTGAGAGACAAGTGAGAGAGGTGGTATAGCATGGTTAGGGGGACTTCTGATAAAATATAGTAGATACTAATTTTACATTTGGTGATTGCTGGCTTCATGACCTCAGACAAACACACCACACTTCTGCACCTCACACTTCTCATCTGTGAGCCAGGGTAAAGAAAAACAGTACTATGTTGAAGTTTGGTCTTTTGCTATGCACTGCAATGACAAATATTGGCCCCCAAGGTCTGGTCCCTCTAGGGATCGGGAGATCCTCACGTTCACCAAGAGATGCTATGGAATCTTACTCCTTAATTCAAAACTATTGGTTGAATAAAGATGCCTACAGTGTACAGCTGGGCAGAAGAGGGGTAGGAGGTGTTTCAGTTCCCTGGCTCGGGGTCTGAGGCAGGACCACATGAGGAGAGGAGGGACATTGAAGAGAGGAAGACATCATGAGATAAGGGATCATAAGAACTGGCCATGAGGGCTGACCAGCTGAGTAAGAGTGGCCCAGGCAGAACATGGAAGGTCATATCTCTGGGCTATGTACAGGGAAGTAGGCAAACTAGCCATAGCGAGTTGATATCTGCTCAGCTCTGATGCTGTTTAAGGCTTATTGTAAACATAAAAGTTTTGTGTTTTTTGTTGGGAACTAAATGATCTAAGACAGGGTAGAAACCTCCAATTGATGGTACCACACCAGTACCCTATTCCCAAGGTTGCTATGAAAACTAGGTAGGTTAATTTGTATAACTACTGAGTAGTAACAATTGTACTGTTGCAAACCCAATGAAATAAACTAGAAGCAGATAAATGATGATGGGCTATAGAATTCCCTTTATACACCATGTACTAGTTCAGTTTCTTTACAGGTTTCTAGCTGGCACCCGAACCTCACTGATCCCGACCCACAGCTCCCTGCTCTCAAACCCTGTGGGAGAGAGAGCTGATCGCCCAGAAGTGTGGGCAATCCTGAGACTGCAGGGCAGGAGAGACCGCCACTTCTGCCCACCTTTGCCCACATCCCTGGCCGAAAAGGAAACTGCATAATCCCCCTGGACACAGGAATATAGGAGCAGTCAAGCTGCAGGTGCCCCATGGTCCAGTCTGTGCCTGGATCTGAACTGAACTGGTCAAACAGCTCCCTGCACCCAAATCCCTTTGGTGGATGGGTGGAGAGCTAGACCTTCAGAGGGGCAGACACTCCTGGGAAACCAGAGGAGCATACTCTCTGCCCACATTCCTGACTCAAGAGGAAAATGCCTTGTGCCATCTGTGCCCACTGCGCACAGGGACGTAGGAGAAGTGGGGACAGGACCATTCTGACTCCTGCCCACAGGGAGAGCTGAAAGCAAGTGGACAGGAATGACTACATGCCTGAGAGCAGAACACTCTGTTCCTATAACTAGCTGAAAGAAAATAGAAAAACAGGTCTACAGCAGTCTTGACACTGTAGGGCCTACAGGACGGTCAAGCCACTGTCAGAAACAGTAAGACAAGGTAACACCAGAGACAACTTGATGGGGAAAGGCAAGTGCAGAAATCCAAGCAATAGAAACCAAGAGTACTTGGATCATCAGAGCCCAATTCTCCCACCAAATCAAACACTGGATATCCAAACACACAAGAATAGCAAGGTCTAGAGTTAAAATCATATTTTATCATGATGATGGAGGATTTTAAGAAGGTCATAAATAACTCCCTTAAGGAAATACAGGACAACACAAGTAAACAACTAGAAGCCCTTAAAGAGGAAACACAAAAATCCCTTAAAGAACTACTAGAAAAAAAACCAACAAAACAGGAGAAGGAAATGAACAAAGCCATCCAGGAGTTAAAAATGGAAATAGAAACGATAAAGAAAGTAAAAAGGGAGACAACCCTGGAGGTAGAAAGCCTAGGGAAAAGATCAGGAGTCATAGATGCGAGCATCACCAACAGAATACAAGAGATAGAAGAGAGAATCCCAGGAGCAGAAGATTCCATAGAAAACATTGACACAATTGTCCAAGATATTGTAAAACAGAAACAGCTCCTAGCCTAAAACATATAGGAAATCTAGGACACAATGAGATCAAACCTAAGGATAATAGGTAGAGAAGAGAGTGAAGACTCCCAACTTAAAGGGCCAGTAAATATCTTCAACAAAATCATAGAAGAAAACTTCCCTAACCCCAAAAATTCCACCAGAGAGCTTCTAAACCTGATAAACACCTTCAGCAAAGTGGCTGGATATAAAATTAACTCAAATAAATCAGTAGCCTTCCTCTACACAAAAGATAGACAAGCTGAGAAAGAAATTAGGGAAATGACACCCTTCATAATAGTCCCAAATAATATAATATACCTCGGTGTCACACCAAGCAAGTGAAAGATCGGTATGATAAGAACTTCAAGCCTCTGAAGAAAGAAATTGAAGAAGATCTCAGAACATGGAAAGGTCTCTCATGCTCATGGATTGGCAGGATTAATATAGTAAAAATGGCTATTTTACCAAAAGCGATCTACAGATTCAATGCAATCCCCATCAAAATTCTAATCCAATTCTTCATAGAGTTAGACAGAATAATTTGCAAATTCATCTGGAACAACAAAAAACTCAGGATACCTAAAACTATCCTCAACAATAAAAGGACTTCCAGGGGAATCACCATTCCTGAACTGAAGCAGTACTACAGAGCAATAGTGATAAAAACTGTATGCTATTGGTACAGAGACAGGCAGGTAGACCAGTGGAATAGAATTGAAGACCCAGAAATGAACCCACATACCTACAGCCACTTGATCTTTGACAAAGGGGCTAAAACCATCCAAAGGAAGAAAGATAGCCTTTTCAGCAAATGATGCTGGTTCAACTGGAGATCAGCATGTAGAAGAATGCAGATCGATCCATGCTTATCACCCTGTACAAAGCTTAAGTCCAAGTGGATCAAGGATCTCCACATCAAACCAGATACACTCAAACTGATAGAAGAAAACGTGGGGGAAGAATCTCAAACACATGGGCATTGGAGAAAACTTCCTGAACAAAACACCAATGGCTTATGCTCTAAGATCAAGAATCGACAAATGGGATCTCATAAAGCTACAAAGCTTCTGTAAGGCAAAGGACACTATTGTTAGGACAAAACAGCAACCAACAGATTGGGAAAAGATCTTTACCAATCCTACATATGATAGAGGGCCAATATCGAAAATATACAAAGAACTCAAGAAGTTAGACTGTAGGGAGACAAATAACCCTATTAAAAATGGGGTTCAGAGCTAAACAAAGAATTCACAGCTGAGGAATGCCGAATGACTGAGAAGCATCTAAAGAAATGTTCAACATCTTTAGTCATAAGGGAAATGCAAATCAAAACAACCCTGAAATTCCACCTCACACCAGTCAGAATGGCTAAGTTCAAATACTCAGGCAACAGCAGATGCTGGCAAGGATGTGGAGAAAGAGGAACACTCCTCCATTGTTGGTGGAATTGCAGACTGGTACAACCATTCTGGAAATCAGTCTGGAGGTTCCTCAGAAAATTGGACATTGCACTACCTGAGGACCCAGATATACCTCTCTTGGGCATATACCCAAAAGATGCTCCAACATATAACAAAGACACATGCTCCACTGTGTTCATAGCAGCCTTATTTATAATAGCCAGAAGCAGGAAAGAACCCAGATGCCCTTCAACAGAGGAATGGATACAGAAAATGTGATACATTTACACAATGAAGTACTACTCAGCTATCAAAAACAGTGACTTCACAAAATTCATAAGCAAATGGATGGAACTAGAAAATATCATCCTGAAAGAGGTAACCCAATCACAGAAAAACACACATGGTATGCACTCATTGGTAAGTGGATATTAGCCAAAAATCTCGAATTACCCAAGATACAATCCACAGACCACTGGAAGCTCAAGAAGAAGGATGATGAAAATGTGGATGCTCCCACCCCTTCTTAAAAGGCAAAAGAAAATATCCATAGGAGGGGATATGGAAGCAAAGTTTAGAACAGTGACTTAAGGAATGGCCATTCAGAGCCTGCCCCACATGTGGCCCATACATATACAGCCACCAAACTAGATAAGATGGATGAGGCTAAGAAGTGCATGCTGACAGGAACCAAATGTAGATCTCTCCTGAGAGACACAGCCAGAATACAGCAAATACATAGGCGAATGCCAGCAGCAAACCACTGAACGAGACCCCCATTGAAAGATTTAGAGAAAGGACTGAAAGAGCTGAAGGGGCTTGAGACCCCATATGAACAACAATGTCAACCAACCAGAGCTTCCAAGGACTAAGCCATTACACAAAGACTATACATGGACTGACCCTGGGCTCCAAATTCAGAGGTAGCAATGAATAGCCTAGTAAGAGCACCAGTGGAAGGGGAAGCCCTTGGTCTTGCCAAGGCTGGGCTTCTAGTGAACGGGATTGTTGGGGGAGGGCAGTAATGGGGGTGGATGGGGAGGGGACCACCCATATAGAAGAAGAGGGGTAGGGGTTAGGGGGATGTTGGCCTGGAAACCGGGAAAGGGAATAACATTTGAAATGTAAATAAGAAATACCCAATTTAATAAAGATGGAAGAAAAACAATACAAAACATAGTTTCTTTACTCTTTGTCCACTAAGTTATATAATTTCATGCTGGTGGTAAGCATGAGGAAGGCTAACTGTTAGCTTTATGGAAAATCATTGCACCCTCAATATCTAAGTATTTATAGGGGGTAGACTGGTGATCAGTCTTTGTGAATGTATCTTTTGCTTCTGGGTTCATCTCCTTTCCTTGACATTCTTCTGAAAAGGCTATCTCTTCCCTTCCTTCCCCTCCCCTCCCCTCCCCTCTCCTCCCCTCCCTTCCCTGTCCTCTCCCCTCCCCTCTCCTCCCTTCCCTTTCCTTCCAGTAAAGGGGTCCTGACTACGGACAAGCACAAGGTCCTCACTGAGGCTGCACGTCTTCTGGAGGGAGCCTCTGTGATTTCCACCTGCTAGTTGCTTCAGCACCATGAAAACTGCCCTTGGATAAAGTAAAATCAAAGTGATCTGTGAGGATGAGGATGATGAGCATGGTGTCATAACCTCTCACCCTTACACAGAGAAGGGAGGGGCTACAAAGCTAAACAGATTGCAGGGCAACTCCCACTTCAACCATTTAATAGCCATACAGCGGAAAATGGAAAATGAACACACACACACACACACACACACACACACACACACACACACACACACACACACACGTGCACGCTCATGAGCATGCACATGCACACTGCTCATTAACTTGACTAGGGACTTTTTGTTCTCCCTCTTTTATTGCCAGCTATGATTCAGAAAATCACTATGGCTTCTAGAATGGTCTCTTTTTATGACCATTTCCTTTCCCTGACAATGCAGAGGGCAATCCCCCTTCTTCTGTAAGGCCCCTCAAATCACCGCCCTGTGACTTCCAATCTGTTAGATTTTGCCCCCTCGACGTCTCTCAGGTTTATTCCACGTCATGCCTACTGTTTGATCCCTTCCCTCAGTCCTCCGTAGGTGACCCCCACTCTGTAACAGGACTGCCTCCTTCCTCTAACTGCATAATCTTTCTACAAAGTGAGAGTCCCTGGGCTATAGAGTTCACAATGGCAAGACTGTGATTTCTCCTCAAATCCCAGATCTGGTTGCATTAAGCCTGTAACCTTATGATAATAGGCTTTAGAAAAGAGAGATTTTTCCCCCCTGTCACTTTTGTGCTACATTGACTGTAGCAACAACATACCCAGGTAACCTACAAACTTCCAGAGAATAAGAAAAATGAAAACATCTTGGCTGGTCGAGACAGGAATCATGTATTTCCATCTGTGATTACAAAATAGTGTTGCACACTCACCTGTCACACAGAGATTTACGTAAGAACGAACATCTTAAATGCTTTACATTTTACGCAACGCAGGCTAGATCTGCAAAGCCTTCACATAACGGATGCATTTTCATACTTTTTAAAGTGCTTATTAAAGCTGTGCAGTACTGGATGAAAAAGAAACAGAATCAGGAAGGCAAGAAAGCCCAAAGTGACATTCAGTGTGAGAAATTTCACATGTACAAAGCTTAGATTGTGCTTCTGAGTTAGTATAAAATTTTTTTTGCAAGTTTCTGAAAATATTTTCAGTTGGCTTGAGGTATCTCTCCAACCTTGTGCCAATAGACTTTTATCCCGCCTTGTAACCCCAAATCAATTCCCTTTCTAATGATGACTATAATCTTCTACACAAGCCATACCTGTACAGCAGGGGTCTGCTACTAAAGCATACTCTTCCTTCTACATAGAAGGTCCTCTGAGGATTCTCTGTGGCTATTCCAAGAACGTGGTCATACTTTTCAAACTACTTTTAGAATTCCGTTTGGAATCACATTTGGCAGTTAGAGGCTAAATAGGAAAACCGGTACTACATGTATAATATGTATGTGCAACATATATGCCTACATACATACTTAGCATCACTCACTATATTCAAAGAATTTGATTTCAAATTACAGTTTGGACTCTATGAAAAAAGTTACCCCAATAGAGAAGGATTTTTCTAGTATGAAAGTTATTGTTATTATTATTATTATTATTATTATTATTATTATTAAAACATTTGGAGTGGTATCCCTACAAGCTATCAAACAAGAACAGGTTAGAGGAAGAACACAGGCAGCACAGGTAATTTGGGGGCTAAAATAGTCTTAGAAGAAACACTGGTTTTTATGTATAAGATTAGACTTCTGTTTAAACAGCTACAGTATGTTCACTTTGCCCTTTGGACCACTGAATTCTATCTAGTAATAAACGACCTTTACAAAAATCCAGAAGTGGTTTAAAATAAACTCCAAGTTTAAAATCTTGCACAAAAAATTCTGGGAGGGAGAGCGCCTCAGTCTCTGTAATGATGTTTCTGCTCCAAGCACCCAGAGCAGGTCAGACGTGCAGGCTCTAGAATCTGAAGTTTTGCCGAATGCTGGTGAAAGTACAGGGGCCTTCAATCAGATCTAAGGGCCTTCGTTAGTTAAAAACAAGCAAACAACAAAACAAAACAAAACAAAGCAAACAGTATTTGAATACAACTGTTAAGTTCAGTTCAGTGATTTTTGTCTCATAGTGTGATTCCTGTAACATGAGCTCTTCAGTAACTGTGAATTTTATTTTTGTTGCTTTTTAGCACTTACACCTTACAATGCTTGGTTTTGTGGTTTAAGATTATTTTAATTTTTGCATTTCACATTCCTTTGGCCACTTTTGAAAAAAGGGAATGTCCTTTACGTCTTTTATGTTTGAGAATGAAGCGGTAACTCTCCCACTTCTGTCTTTTTAGCTTTAAATGTTTGGCTTTATGAAATAAACGATTCTCCCCGGATTCCCGCATCATTCAACGAGACGAGTGGAAATTTGCTGTTACAAGCGGTCCACCCCAACCCTTCTTAGATGCTACTGTCCCTGGTTTCAGATTTATGCTGTTTGCCGACTGCCATAACTGGGTCTGGTGGATCCTCTCGGAAGAAGAGCACAACTGGGTTTTTTCGAGCCCACATGACCACTTCCCCTCCTGACCCACTAGCAGGGTTGGAAGAAGGCATCCTGCTGCAAGCCCCAAGCCTGTTGGCACAGCCATTTCGAAGGCGATTGCGACTTCTGGCCTGAAAACCTAGGCCTTGGCTAGGCAAAAAAACATCCATGTTTCTAGTCCTATACCCCTCTTCGCGGTTGCGACCTAGGAGCATAGAAATGTTAGGGTTGCGGATGGCATATATGACCGGGTTGATAGCTCCATTGGCCCAGGTCAGCCAAACAGCTGCCACATTGAGCAGCGAGGGAGCCTGTGTGGCCTGACCCTGCCGGGTAGCAGCCAACAACACCAGGAAGCAGTAGGGGCCCCAGCAGCAGATGACAAAGACAATCATGATGAGCACGGTGGTGGCCGTGCGCACCTCGCTGAAAAAGCGCAGCACGCGCGCATAGGTGGTCATCGGCCGCACACGCACGTCCGACAGGCGCACCGTCTTGCAGATATGGTAGCGGCAGAAACACATCAGCAGGAAGGGCAGCAGGTAGCAAGCCACCACCAGCCCCACGCTGTAAGCGGCGCCCAGCTGCGCAGGGTCTGGGGAGGTTCTGTAAAGGCAGCGGTGGAAGCTCTGCGGAGTCGGGGGCTCCCGGGGTGCCCGGAGCAGCTCCCAGGGCAGGGAGAAGCCGAGCGCAGCCAGCCACGCTCCGGCCAGCAGCTGCAGCGCGCGCCGCCGGCCTAGCTTGTCCCGCGGCGGCCGCACGATGGCGCAGTAGCGGTCCAACGAGATGAGCGCCACGCTGAACGTGGAGACGATGCCGAAACACGAACTGAAGAAGCGGCTGGCGGCGCAGAAGCTGCGCCAGGGCCCCGAGTCTCCGGGCGGCGCAAACAGGTCGAGGAAGGCGGCGGGTAAGCAGAGCAGCGCAGTGAGCAGGTCCGACAGGGACAGCGATAGGATGAAGGCGTTGGTGACCGTGCGCAGCTGCCGGTGCTTCACGATCACCCCCATCACCGCGCAGTTTCCCAGGCTAGACAGTAAGAAGATGAGCAGGAGCACGAGCGCCTGGGCGGCCACTGCTGCCCCGTGCCAAAGCAGTGGTGTGGGTCCCCGAGACCCAGCCGCCTCCGGCCTGCCCGCATCGCTCTGGTTTCCCAGCGTTACGGTGGCTACGGAGCTGAACGACAGCGCGGCCGCGGTGGCCGTGGAAGCCGCCCCTCCGGGATGTGCGCTACCCGGCAAGGTTGCACTCGCAGCCGGGCGGCTCGGCGGCCGCGCCTGCTCCTCCATAGGTTCCCGGGCAGGCCGCCGCTCTGCTCATCCCGCAGCAGGGTGAAAGGTTGTGCGGACCAGAACAGAAGCCGCGGGGAGTGGGTGGGACTCGGTCACCACCCGGGACTGGTGGAACCTTGACGTGGGTTCCAGGCGTTGCCGAAGGAACCGCCTATTTACGCAGGAGCGCGGGGCGGGACGCTAGCCTGGTACCCCAGAAAAGCCGGCCTACATCATCCCCTTTTCCTGCTGGAGGTGAGCAAGCTAGGGGGCTGCTAGTTTGAGGGATGGCATGGTTCACCTCTGGCACCCTGACAGGCTAGAGAAAGCCAGACCACCCTGCAAACAGATTCAATGGAGGTGCCTCTCCTTTTCTGTCCAGCATAGATGCCCTAGGGGAGGCCTTTGAGGGGAGTGGGGAAGGGGATGCTGCTGTGGGCATCACTGGTGTGCACATGTAGGAAAGGAAAACAGACCACTCCTGGAGATCTTGAACTGGGTGGGCTGGGGTGCTCCAATACTTCTGTATTTTGAGTGGGCAACAGAATAAGTCGTGTTACAAGCGACTAGGTTCCAAACTCAGTTTCAGACGATGTAGCTCTGGGGTGAAGGACCAAGAATTCATATTGATTGTGATGATGGTGACTTAAGGGCCGCACTTTGAAAACCACTGCTGTAACAAATTTGTTTCAGTAGACTTCTTGCTGACATACGCTCAACATTCCTGAGGTTGGGCTCCCGGCTTAAGTCCGATTCTGAATAGGTGTTCTCATTGACTGCCATGCGGATCTAGGAGGGAAGATGTCATCTACTGTTCAAGGGCCCGGACCTCTGGATGGTAACTGGTTAATGCATGGGGAGAGATAGAGGGGGATAGGTTCTGCCTCAGTTTCCATTCCGTCTCTGGAATGTAGTATGCATGCCATCCAAGGCACTGCCAGTCACCTGCACTTTGGCGAATACTGATGGGGAGAGACAGGACCAGGAAAGGCCTGGCTGCCCAGCAATGTTGCATCTCCAGATTGTGGCTATGGCCTTGAATAGGAAAGGCTTGATTAAACCTCTGGTTACCTGTGTTCTTTAAAGACTGTTTGCAAAGTGTGGGGCCAGAGCCAGCAACAGCAGCACTGCTGGGGAACTGATCTGATAGTTGAGAGGAGTCCAGACTCTTAAGCTCCAACAGGCTCTCCAGGAGACGTTCACACCCCCACAAGCTCGAGAAAGTCCTGAAGAATGACTGGGACCCTTGCGGGTCTTGGAATCCATATCGCTGCTACAGGGTTTATTTCAGTGTATGCTACGAGGAACTTAGAGTGTAAATACAAGTGCATTTATGGATTTCTCAGAATGAGCCTTACACAGTCTGGGCTAGATCATCATGTCTGCATTCTTTGTTGGAGGGGCTATTCCAGGCAGAGGATGCCTGGCAGCATTTTGTATCCCATTGGATGGCAGCAGCTGCAACAACTAAAAATGTTTTCAGAACTCCCCACATCCCCTTCCGGCAAAGTCAACCCCAGGTGACAAGCCTTTTCAATGCAAAGATACACAACCTATAGGCTGTTTAGAAAATATGATCAAGCATAGTTTTAGGAAATAGCAAATAAAGGCCCTTGTCAGTCTTAGTCAAACAAATACATTACAAGGAGATGAGGTGTTTTATTCTAATATGAAATCCCATCAAGATAGTTGCTAGAGTATTTAATAAAGACTTTTTAAGCCAAATCACATGGACTACTGGGGGAGGGAGGGATCAGAGGAGAAGACGGAAGACAAGATACAGTGAGTGCAAACATGAGTGCAAGAGGTTAATGCTTAAGTTGACAGTGTCTGAATTCTAGGCTACAAGCAGGCAGTGCCGGAGGTTGTAAAAGGGAAACGTGTACGGTTTTCACGGGACAGCATTTGTGTGCTGTACTATGTGGAGACTGAATGTTAAGGAGGTGTGGTGGTTTGGATACCCTTGGCCTGAGAATGGCAGTGTTTGGAGGTGTGGTCTTGTTGGAGGAACTGTGTCACTATGGGTGTTGGCTTTAAGACCCTCAGCCTAGCTGCCTGTAAGTCAGTCTTCTCCTAAAAGCCTTCAGATGAAGATGTAGAACTCTCAGCTCCTCCTGCACCATGCCTGCCTGGATGCTGCCATGATCCCATCTCGATGATAGTGGACTGAACCTCTGAACTTGTAAGCCAGCCCCAATTAAATGTTGTCCTTATACGAGTTGCCTTGGTCATGGTGTCTGTTCACAGCAGCAAAACCTTAACTAGGAGAGGAGGTGTGATGAAACTAGCAGTTGACCTTTACCAAACAAGGCCCACAATCAGGGACATGGTTCAAACAAGCAAGAGGGACCTCACACCATCCCGGTTCACTTCTTTCCTTGTCTGCACCAGTGTCTTCTCCACCAGTTTATCTTTTTTCCTGTTGGAATCTAGTTCTCTACCCCTCTGAACATCCTTATTCCCCTTCAGAGACTCTCTGTTCTAACCCTATCCTGTTTCCATAAGTATGAATGGGGTAACTTGGGGACAGGGCAGTGAATGAAAAAGAAGAGGGTGGTGTATAGAATGTCAGAGGTAGCTAAAGTCAAGAAGTCATTAAAGGGGCAAAGCAAGGCAGGTAGGTGATATAGTTAGTAAGGCACAATGGTAAACCTTCTGGTCTCATCTCAGTTTGACCCTTGCTTGTGGAGGCCAGCTCCACCCTTTACCTAAAAGGCAGCCTTTCTGATTATTTTAGGGTGATGAGAAGTTTCTCAGTAAGGGCCCACTCACTTGTCAAACCTAAGCCCCTAAACCTAAGGGGAGTCTCCCTCCAGACACCCCAGAGTATTAGGAACAGTCCAACTCAAGCCCAATCAAGCCAAATCTGCATTTTAAGACCTTAGGTGAACAGCCACATAGAAGTATGAGGGCTGAAGGGTGGCCCAGTTCTTCAGGAATTTAGATTTGGAACAAGAAGTGGGTGTGGACCGTGGCTTACACAAAAGTATCATATTCAGTTGGAGGCTGAGTATCAACCCAATAGTCCAGGGAGCCTCACTGAGTCAGGCACCAAAGAGTTAGGAACCCTGCTCTCCCAGGAACCACACCTGAGTACAAGGAGCCAGCACAGTCCACCATGGGCGTGATGAACTCTGTGGTAACCGTTCTATCTGCCAGGTCGAGCAGTTTCCAGAGAGCAATGACACAGAAACCAGTGGTTGGATTCAGAGGAAAGCGTATCTAGAAGCTTGAATCCCAAGGGTAAGCGTTGGGGTGGAAGCACGCTAAAAGACAGACAAGACTGCTTCTCTTATCATCTTTAGATGGATACCTTTAAGCACTCAGGGGGTGCGACTGAGGGGAAGGAGGTTGGGATGCTCCATTCTGTTGATATGGTAAGGCTTGAGATGGACTGGGTTGCAGAGAGCAGTATCCAGAAGCAGAATCAACATTGCTCCCATTTGGACGCCAGAGGAGGTGGCGTTGGTCTCCATAGTCTTTCTGACTCCAAGGCAGAGCAAAGGACAGGATAGATTAGAATGTCGGGCGTTGAGCATTACTACTTGGTTGGAGTCACACAGCCTCTGGTTGACTATACTACAAGCCAAGACTGATTCAACATGCGTGTCCAGCATCTCCTTACCACACCTCTACATGGGACGAAGCCATGGCCTACAGGTGAGGCTCTACCCTGAGGCAGTTAATGGAGAATGTACACTATCCGTAGACAATTCTAAAACAAGAAGGAAAACAACCAAAAGCCACCTGTTCTTTATTACTACCAAGAATTGAGGATTCCTAACTGTCACAGATAAAAGTTCTGCATCCTTGGTAGCCATGGGATACCAACAGCAGTGTGCTGTTTCCAGGTAAAGGATGTGGATGCGTTTGGTCTTATTAATGGGACACATGATTAAGAGAAAATAGCGATTCTACTTGTATTTCTTTAAATACAGCATATCCCCTAATCTATGGAAATTTAGTCACACTGAGTTAATAAGAGTGTCCCTTTTTCCTTTGAGGTAAGTCATGACACAAACCACAAGTAATTGGAGATAATGGGAAAAATTTTTAAAAAATTACTTTTATGTTTTTCTTTAGGTTAGGTAATGGAGTTTTAGACACCCGCCCCCAATGGGTCAATAAAGGCTTGCTGGGAGAGACCACCACTTAGCATGGATTAATTCAATATCTAGTGTTCTCAGAATGGAAGTACATTACATACCTCACAGAGGATATACTGAGTTTTCCGAAGGCACCACAGTTAATGTTTCAGTTTAGGATGGCAGACAATGATCCATTTTATTATTAAAAGATCGGGCCTTAATATATATATCGTCTGACCTCAAACTTTACAATATTCTTGCCTCCATCTCCCAAGTGCTGGGATTATAGGCATATGTCCCCACACCTGGCTTTCAAGCACTGTTTTTGTTTTGTTTTTAAAAAATAGGCTCAAAGGTAAGTATTAACTGGCAAGAATGGCGGTAGTGAGATTTCTTTGTTTACAAAATCTAGCAAGCAGGTGATTATTGAGAGCCAGGCAGATCCAAGGCTTTCCCAGGAGCCCCGTGAAAAGATGATAGGAACTTAGTCTGTGCTCCTGCCCAGGGACAAACTTGGCAAAGTCCAGTCTGGGACTGGGGCCAGGGCCTGGAAGGAGTTAAAAGTTTCCGATCCTGGAGACTTGGCTTTTCCCACTGAAGGCTCTAGGGTTAGCAGCATCAGGGACGCTGTGTACTTAGACTGTGATGCCCTGGTGTATCCTGTGCTGCTTTTGTGTAGCACAGCTTGGTTAGCTTCCTGCTGACTCTGTCCCATTGGATGATGGCTTTCTGCTGGCTCTGTCCCATTGGATGATGGCTTTCTGTTGGCTCTGTCCCATTGGATGATGGCTTTCTGCTGGCTTGTCTGTTGGCTCTGTCCCATTGGATGATGGCTTTCTGCTGGCTCTGTCCCATTGGATGATGGCTTTCTGCTGGCTCTGTCCCATTGGATGATGGCTTTCTGCTGGCTCTATCCCATTTCCCCTACAAATAGCACACAGGACCGTGTGCTTCCTGGTAAACTTGCTTGGCGCAAGACATGGCTTGCGCAACACTCCCTGAGCCCACCTCGTCTACCTTCTTTACCTATGATCTTCTAGACTTTCCTTCTCAGAGCCCTGTCAGTGAAGATCAATGCACCACTGAAGGTCAGCTGATACGGCATAAGATGAATTTCACTGCAAAGTGTTTATAGATTTTTTTTTTTTTTTTACTTTACCCTTGTATTTCGGTAATGTGGCATGAGGCTGCAGAATCAATTCTTAGAACCAGTGAACAAACCAAAGGCAAAATAGTTAACTGAAAACACAAGCAAACTACCATGCCCAAACCAAGTAGCGCCATGTAAAGAGACAGCAAAAATCTGCTTACCATGGTCTCTGCACTGTTGCTTGGTGACTCTGTGGCACTTGGGTAGCAGTTGGTGTAGACGATGAGGGTTCTGCAGCAAAGCCAATAGCCCAGCTGCAGCTCTAACGGTGTCTGTCAAAGCTGAGTCCTTCTGATCCTTCCAAGACTATTTATGCTACGTGTTGAGAACATTATAACTCGCCGCCATGAGCACGAGGCCTATGGCTGGCTTTATTTTATTCACACTGGAACATTAAAATAAACTTACAACATTTACTATTGTGCGTTCTATGGGTGAAACTGTCAATCGAGAAAATGTACAAGAATTATAATTTCCATAGCATAGATTAAGTAAATGTGTTTTAATTTTGCCACGTATACTAATGATTAAAAAGTTTCTGAATTCTTAGCACTCTGTTTGCCCCATCAGTGACATATATGCTCAAAAGGTTGGCAAATAGGAAGTAGGATACCTTATATTTAAAACAGTGTTTTAGAAAGTACAAAATTTAGCCTATAGGTGTAATTGGATACTGGTTTACACATAACACAGAAAACATCATCTAAAGGTTATTACTTTCTAAGGGAAACCTTTAAAACTTATGAAAAAAAAAAGTCACTTGAGAAGAAAGCCATCCCTTAGTGGGTCATCGTCTTCCACTGTCAGGTTTGCTGTCCCCGTGTAATGGGCTTGTCCTGCAACTTCCACTATGACAGCTTTGAAATCTCCACACTTTGCTTCCTGAAAAAGAAGACAAAAGGAGCATACTAAGAAACTCTTCCAGTTGGCCGGCGCCTTGCCTCTTCGGTCTTAAAACTGGAGAAGTCTACATGTCAATTTTCAGGCACAGGAAGGTTTTTAAGTGAGTGACAAAGTCAGATGTTTGTTTTAGTTAATGTACCTGGAAAAGGGGGCAGATGGGAGAGGGACTAGAAGCTTGGAAACCTTCTAAGAGGGAACTTTAGGCTACACAGCGACATCCTGTCTCAAAAAAGAAAAAAAAAAACCTTCTTAACTGATAGCTGGAGTCATAAGACAGTATTTAGTGGGGAGGAGAGACAATAATTTGGAGGTAGAATTGATAACCTGACAATGCAGACAGACAGGAAACTGAATATGAAAAATTTGACTGTAGTTTCTAGCTTGGAAGTGCATTATTTATGCTATTAACACAAGTGAAGGAAAAGAGAGTGTGGTGTTTTGAATGAGAACGGCACTGTGGGCTCATACGTTTGAGTGCTTGGTCATCGGTTGGTGGAAATGTTTGGGAAGGATTAGGAGGTATGGCCTTGTTGAAGATGTGTCGCTAGGGAAGGCTTTTGAGGTTTCAAAGGCCTACTTCATTCTCAGTTCTCTCTGCTTCCTGCTTTTGGACCAAGATGTAAGCCTCAGCTACTGCTCAGAGCCATGCCTGCTTGCTTGTTGCAATGCTCCCAAACACGACAGTCATGGACTCTAGTGTTGGGCCCTACCTTGGTGTTTCCCTCCCCCCTCGCTGAGCCTTTTTAGCCTGTTATTAAAGAAATTGTTTACGCCCTTGCGAGCTGCTCTTAGCCCCTGATTTGGGGCTGGGATTCTCCATGGCACCCTTCCTCCCCACCGAGCCTTCCTGCTTGTTGTTATTAAAGAAGTTGTTTATGCCCTTGATTGGGCCGGAACTTTTACCACACAGACCTTTCCTGTTTTCCTGGTTGGGCCGGATTTTCACCTTCCTGGTTGGGCCGGATAATCACCTCACAAACCTTTCCTGTTTTCCTGGTTGGGGATCTTCACCTGGTATATAAGGAGATCTCAGTAAAGCCTTGCGGACACTTGCTGAAAACCGATGACCTGTGTACTTGATTTATTTCAATCCCGCAGACCTACGCCCGATACTCACACACTGTCGGTGCAGGCGCCGACATCTGGAGGTCCCACTGAGATCGGGAAAGAGAGGACCAACTGACGGGATCGTTCCAAAAGGCCGGCCGGCAAGGAAGCGGAACGTATTGGGGACAAGCGACCATGGGGCAAAACTGGGAGTAAGTAGTGCTACAAAGGTTTTGTCTTAGTGATGGGAACTACAAGTTCCTTGCTATTGGTCGTAGATAAGCTTGTAAGTTTACTCAAACAACAAGGTACTGGTATTAAGGTAAAGATAGCCCAAGATCTTGTTAAAACTATAGAACAAGTCAGTCCTTGGTTTATAGCTAGTGGCAGTTTGAATATTCTGGATTGGAAAGGGAGGTTGAGAAATTGGGAGAAAATGGGCCAGGAAAGGCCCCAGTAAGCAGAATTCAGAAGGACTGCAGAAATTGAAAGCGTGTGCAAAGATAAAGATTTGGGGTAGTGCTGAGTAAACCTTGTCAAAAGGGACAAGGTAATAATGGTAAATTTTTTTTGTATATGTGTTCTCTTAGAGTTATGCTAAAATCTAGAGAAGCAAAGTCAATTCTCATAGATGCTTTTAGTCTTTGGACTCTGACTAGAGACAGTTTACACCCTAGACAAGAGAGAGAATGGGGTTGAGAGAAACAGTCCTCCCGGACTCTCCACAGATGCTTTGGCAAAGAAAGGAAATGAGCTTAAGTTTTTTGGAGCTCTCCTGGGAACAGAAGGAGGTGGGAGACGTCTTGCCTCCTTGCTGGCTCCTCTTGGAGAAGTGCTTATTCCTGGTTCTGGGTCCTTTAAGATATCTGGGTCCCTTTGGTGGAACACCATCTAGTTCTTTTCCTCTGTGTCTATTGTTTGTCCTTGGTGCACCAAGCTGTCCATGTATGTCAATTTATGTCTGGGTTTTGCTTCTCGTTGCTTGAATGTTTTGTGTTTCATGTTTAAAAGAAAAAAAAATGGTTAAAACTTTAAATGCTGGTTGATTCACCCATTGATGAAGTTTTAACTCCTTTCAAGAAAGGAACAAATAAAAAGTTTCAATTGGCTTTTGGAGCCCTGCATCTGTAGCTAGAAGCCTAAGTCCGCTGGGGAAGCTCCCCAGGGGGCTGGCTAAATGTTTACACTGGCCGATCCTAAAGGCACTAGGAGCTTCAGGGCTTCTATGGTAATGGAACTGAATTTTCTTAGAAAAATTTTTGACTGGGATTATTGGACTCAACAGGTGACAAGGTGTTTCTCTTAAAACTATAACTAGAAAAAGTAAAAATGGTGATTGATTTAAATATTAAAGATATGTGTAGCCACTTCATTTTTGTTTCTGATTGGTTTTAAGTGTATAATACCTCTACATTGTCTTGGTTAAAGGTTACTGGCTTTTAAGTTAATGAGTATGGTTAAAAAGTTATAACATTGGTAACATAAAGTTGACTTAAACCTCATAATAGAGTAATTTTAGACAACATGTGGCATGAACCAACCCAGGGAAACAGGTCTTAATTGGAATAATATTTTAATATAATTCTTATCCTAGAAACCAGACTTATAAAAATTTATGGCAATGTCTCTTTGCTGAGGAATTAGAGCCTGCACCATCATCCATTCATATGCAAGAATTGGCAGTCAAACTTTAAAGCATGAGGAATGAACTTGGTGTTTTGGAGAGACTGGATTTTGGAGAACAGATGGTTTGTTGGAGGTTGAAGTTTTGTTTTCCAAAGTTATGGTTGTGCTCTGGTGTTAAAGGGAAGCTTAAAGATTGTGGTTAAAGATTTCCAGTGTTACACTGGCTACAGTTTACAGTTTGATCACAGACAGGCTCAAGACTCTAACTCACTTATTTGTAATTAAGAAAAATCAAACAGGTGGAGATTGTTAACAGGATTTACAAAAGGTTGATGAGGCTATAGACACTATTTGTTTACTCAAACTGCTATTTCAAGAAATATATGTAAAATTATTATGGATTTAAGAGATTGTTTTTATGCTGTTTCTTTACATCCTGGTGATTGTAAAAGATTTTCATTTAGTAAGTTTGCTTGTAATTTTGGAGAGCCCATGAAAGTGATACCATTGGAAAGCTTTGCCTTGAATCACTTTTGGCCCTACATTATGTAAAAATTTTCTTTGTCACTGCTTCAATACAAGAAGACTTTGAATTTTTCAGTGTATTATTCATTATATAGACATTTTAATTTTACTACAAGCTTACAATGTGCTTTAAATTTTTGGGAGTAGCTGCTGCTCCAGAAAAGATTCAGTATTTCTTTTCAATATTTGAGACATTGGTCAACTAAGCAGAGAAAAAATTTTCTAAAATCTGTGCCATTTGGGTTGGCACCCCTTTTCCTTTGGTTCTGAATGGGGCTAGGACAGTGTCAAGGGAGGAGATTCTCAATTGTTCTTCCAGGTCCTTTCCTACCGACCAATTGCTGGGAACAGGGAGATTCTGCATGGATTGTTAGAGTTCCTGGTGTGATCCCCATACCTCTGGATAAAGGCTGATGCTCAGTGGTACTCTACAGACATAAAAAAAGAGACTTTGGCATTACTGCGACAGTCATTGCTGCCATCGCCATTTCAGCCACTACTGCTACAGTGGCCGGTGTGGCCATATCTCAGTTGACAGTTGTCGTTGGGACTGTGGGACTATGGATACATTCTGGAGAAGTCGCCACAGCATTGGCTGTGCAGAATAGCGTTAATACTCAGATTCAGTCGGTTATTCTTCATCTCAACCAACAAACTGTTCTCAATTGGACTTCCTCTGTGAAACCCATGTTATATCTTGTTCTGACTTTTATTATTTTATGTGTGTAACCCCTGTTAAGGTCCTTAATAGTGGCAAGGCTCTTGGGGATGAATGCTTATCTTGATTGCTCGCTCTTGGCAGCTGCCCTTGGGCTGTTTTAAGGTACCAACAGATCCAGTCTCAGGCTGAAACCAAACAGGTTTGGTTTTCATTGGCCAGGAATAATCTATTGGCCCAAATTAGGCTCAGTTTGTATGACAAGTAGTTAGCCAAGGACGGGCAACCTTCTGGGACCATACTCTCCTAAGACAGGGAATCCTGAGGCTGGCAGGATTTTCAGAGACGGGAAAGAGTTTTGGAACCCCAGATTGATCCTAAGACAGGCGCTACTTAAAAAAATAAAAGAGGGGGAATTGTTGGGCCCTACCTTGGTGTTTCCCTCCCCCCTCGCTGAGCCTTTTTAGCCTGTTATTAAAGAAATTGTTTACGCCCTTGCGAGCTGCTCTTAGCCCCTGATTTGGGGCTGGGATTCTCCATGGCACCCTTCCTCCCCACCGAGCCTTCCTGCTTGTTGTTATTAAAAGTTGTTTATACCCTTGATTGGGCCGAACTTTTTACCACACAGACCTTTCCTGTTTTTCCTGGTTGGGCGGATTTTCACCTTCCTGGTTGGGCGGATAATCACCTCTGAAACCTTTCCTGTTTTCCTGGTTGGGGATCTTCACCTGGTATAAGGAGATCTCAGTAAAGCCTTGGGACACTTGCTGAAAAACCGATGACCTGTGTACTTGATTTATTTCAATCCCGCAGACCCTCCCGACATTTCACACACTGTCGGTGCAGGCGCCATGACACTCTAGCCCTCTGGACCTGTTAGTCCCAAATAAATTGCTTTCCTTTATAGGTTGCCTTGGTCATGGTGTCTTATCATAGCAACAGAAAAGTAACTAAGAGAAGAACACATGAGACAGAGGGGAGGGGGGAAGGAAGGAGGGGGGGAGTTATTAATATGTACAATTTAAGATACCTAGATACAGCCACATAAAGATGAGTATAGTGAACCATTTGAGGGTTAGACTGGACAGAGGTACAGAACAGAGAATGGACGGGGCGAGGATGAAGGTTTGAGACTTATCTCAGCAGATGGTCAAGAACCGAAGTCCAGGAAGTAGACAAAATAGTTCAATGGCATCTAATTGGAAAAAGACTAAAAGGAAGCTGAGGACCAAGTCTGGGATCACCTAATTGGGAGCACAGGGGATGAGCATGGGAAGGCGCCATCTGAGATCCGGGAAAGCAGGGGGCCTTTCTAGCAAAGGAGTGCAGTGCGGAGAGGAACTGGCGGGTGTAAGATAATCATTGACGATTTGCTGTGTTCTGAGTACTAAATGTTCCCCATGGGTTAATGTAAATATTTCAATACTTGGCTCCTATTTGGTGGTGCTCTTTAGGGACCCTGGAACCTTTAGGATGTAGAGAGCCACTAAAGGAAATAGGTCACTGGGGGTGGCCTTAAGGATGTATAGCCTAGCTCGATTCCTGTTTACTGTGCTTCCTTGATAGATGGCTTCCTGCCACAAGGCCTTCCCAGTGTACTGCTATGTCGTCCCTGGAACTCCCAGGCTGACTGTGCCTGAGCCTTATGGAAAATATTCCCTTGAGCTATAAGCTAGAATAAAACCTTCCAGTGGGTATTATAAAAAGTAGCTAGTACAAAATCCTACCTGTGGTCTTTGATTTTTCTAATTTTTAAAATAAGAATAATTGAAAGTAAAAGTAAAATGTCAAATACTAAATCAAGACACAGTAGTTCCCCTATCTATCATTCTTGCAGTGTAGGCTGGACCCAGGGCCTTGTGTTTGCTGAGCAAGGGCACTACTCCTGTGGTGGTTTGAATGAATATGTCACCGGGGGTGGGCTTTGAGGTCTCAAAAGACCCACACCACTCCTAGTGTGCTCTCTGCCTCCTGAGTTCTTAACTTCCTGCCGCCATGCCTGTGATAATCTCCTAGATTCATGTAAGGTTTAAATGAAATAGCACACATAAAGTTCTTAGCTTGGGAGCCGCCATACAAAAAAGTTCCCAATAAATGCTGTAGGTTACTATTTAAACCCAGATTCTGAAGACATTGTGGTTCACATTACATACAACATAGATGGCTTGTGTATTATAAAAGCAATGTGTGATGTGTGGATCCTTAGGTTAAAGGTATCTCAATATTCAGAAAAAAAAGTTTAAAAGCAGCTCCAGTGTTGTGGGTTGCTCCCCATGTTAAAGGACTCTTTATCCGTATATTCATTCACTAAGGTAGCTTCTCTAACTCATTTACTACTGAGCAGATTCATTGTTAGTACATTTGCAATTTGATTTAATTACAAAAATTCTACTTTTTACAATCCACACCTTTTACATAGTACTGTATGAAGTATAATACTGTATAAAGCCACACAACAAGTCAAATTCCATAGGGGTTCCAAAGGCTAATGTAGTAAATCTCAAATCTTTTAGTCTCAGGATTCCCTTACATCTGAGGCCCTCCAGAAGTTCTTCTTTATGCATGATCTTTATCTCCCAGTACTTATTGGGAATTAAGACTTTTTTTTTATTTGAAAACAAAACCAATTACACAGTGATGTATACACACTTTTTGTAAATAAAGATAGCTGTATGGCAAAGAGTTATAAATTAGGAAAGCAGCATTGTTTTGAAAGAGCTAGAGTTGGGGTCAATCTGAGGCCAGTGGGAGAATTCCACCACAAACCTCTGAGCACAGAAAGACCCCTCCCTTCCAGTAGGAGTAGAGTTAGTTCAGTTCCCTGAGCAACTGCAAGCCAAACTGTCAAACAAAGCCACCTGTAACTCCCAACCGACCTCCCCTTGACTCCCAACTATCCGCCCTGGGAAGTCAGCTTGGAGGTCACTTTGCCCCATCAATAATACCCTGCCTAGTTACCAATTGTTTGAATTCTGCCCCAGTTGTTTGCAAGGTATATAATTCCCTATCAGAGTCTGTTCAGGATCGTCTCCTCTTGAGGTGGGAGGACCCTGACATGTTGGAATTAAACTCCACTTGCCTTTGCATCGATCACTGCCTCCGTGAGTCTCATTCAAGAGGTCCTGGAAGAGGTTCAATTCGGACCTGACAGTTTTACATTCCTGCGAGCCTCTCTTGTCTGTCTCAATAGAAACAGCTGGATTCTCACCTGCTTCTGCATTCAATCATTCTCTTGGTTGGGATATCACTCATCATGTAGGGGGAATACTTCTGAGAGCATGAGCGGAAAGCAAACCATGTCTTAGTTTTATCATGAACATATTTCTGACCCATGGAAAGCACAGTGGGTCAACCCAGAGGTGCAACATTACATTTTAAGAATTGATGTTCCGGTTGAACACAAGTTTTTACAGGTCTTCCAATTGCTCATCTGAGAGTTCAGTGAAGAAGTGAATCCAGCACCCAGCTCCTGCCTTTCCTGTCTGAGAAGACATTTGCGTATAAGGAGTCAGTTACACTCACCCTCACAGCACAGCCCGTGAACACGGAGCCGGTTGCACTGCTTTTGAAGGCTCTGGTCTGTTTCAGCTGCAGAAGCCCCTTATGATACTGCAGAGCAATTCTGGCTGTCACTCCAGACCCGGTGGGGCTTCTGTCGACCTGTTTGAGAATCAGGAATTACAGACGTGTGAGCGTTGCCCATTAGTTGCATGTTTGAGCCTAAAGGTTACAGTCTTGATACCTGCTCATCTGCAAACACGCAGATGTTGGTGGTGGGCTCCTCGCTATAAACATCTTTTCCGTCCGTTAAGATAGTTCCATACAGAAAGCCAAGGTCTTCACTCTCAGGATGGCTTATTTTAAACTGCAAATAAAACAACCACACGTAAAAGGTTTTGACTCAAATTCATCTTAAGAATGTCGACAGCAGACTCAGACATAATCTTCTCAATGCATATCTTTTTTTTTTTTTTTGAAATTACCTTGTTGAGGAGGTTTGCAAGTAACTGCTTGATATTATGTCGTTCTCTTGGTAAAGTTTTATTGGCAATTATGATCCTCATGCTGAGCTCCTGCAGAGGAAGCTGCTCTGAATCTAACCTTAACCTAATGTGCAGTCCTAATTTCTATGCATGCCCAGCACGGATTGTCTGCAAAACTCTGAGTTCAGGATGAGGAATTCCTAGGCTGACTGTGCCTGAGCTAAGACCATCACAGGGAAGGGGAGAGTGTGGGGAAATCCAGCAGAGGAAAACTTTTTAAAAGGAAAGTGAAAAGGATTCAGAGGCTACTGGCAAGTAAGAAAAAACTGGACCAAGAAGGAAAAAAAATGACAAAATAAAAAACAAGTAGTGGTTTCTTGCAAGGCACTGACTGACTGCACACAGAGACACACAGCACAGGACTGTCAGTGGGAAAGAATATCCAGGCCCAAAAGAACTTCCAGTCCTTGGCAAGTCTGTTAGTTGAGCTTTTCCTGGATTTCTGTGGAATCTGATAGTAATGTCTGAGATTGATGTAATCATTGTATCTGATAACGATGTCTGAGATGACCACAATCATCATACATTTATCACATGCCATTTAAACAGACCTGGGTTCCTAAAGTCCAGTTTGTCAAACCAAGTTAAAGAGACCCGCAAACCAGTTTTCATTGCCTCAAGTCCCATGCTGTCTTCCACTGTAGCACTGAGCATGGCATGCTAGCTCCTTCCACTAGGTCAAGATCCTGGATACGCGTGTTTGTCCTTCCTTTGGGTCTCCTGCATCTAGCTTAAGTGTCTGACATATGCAAGACTTTCTTGTTAAATATATGCTAAAGGAGTATGGTTGAACTTAGAGAACATTAACTTTGGACTTTGCTCTACAAAATGTCATTCCCTAAATCTGCATCGACAATGTAGATGGCCTGGCCAACAAATGACAAAGCAATTCCTCTGCCCAATATTTTGATGATGGAACTTTAATTTCTCAAAGTACAAGAACTCTGCACTTTCTGAGTCCGCCCATTGTCATTATGACCAGCCTGAGCAGTTCAAGCTTTAATGGAAAGGTCAAAATTACTCCTTTTATTAAGAAAATGATGGAAGAAAAAAAAATGAGGCTCTTTTGATTTTATTAAAAAATGAAATGGAATTATTTTGTATTTTTAAACCATTAGCTGTCTATCTGATAGAACAGAAAACTTAAGCAAATTAAGTTAAAATTTGCAATAAAATAATTCTGTATATTGGTAAAATGATAGCCACAGAAAAATGTTAATTTCAAACAGGTACCCAAAAAGCCAGAAGAGGGCATCAGATGGTTATGAGCTGCCATGTGGGTGCTGTAAATGAACCCAGGTTTTTTGCAAAAGCAGCCAGTACTTTAAACCCCTTAGCTATCTCTTCAGCCTAATGTTACATATTTTCATTTTTCCACTTAAGTTCTAAGTCTTGTTGAACTAAAGCCTTGTCAAGTGAGCCGATAATAATGATCAATATAAACATATTAAATAAAATCATGCTATCTTTATGGCTATAAAATCATGTAACAAAACATTCAAACTCTGTAATGTTTTACCTCTGAGTCCTGACTCAAAGTACATTGGCAGGATTGTGCTAGAATGAAAAGAAAGGAGTCACTTATCACCTAAATTGATTTTATTTTACAAAGCAGGAAAACCGAAGACACAGGGAGATGAAGTTACAAATGCTCTCCGTGTCAAAGCTAGAATTCACAAGTGTCATGCCGGAGCCCTTTAGGGAGTACACTATTAGCATGAATAAATATTTAAGTGCGTCTGTGCCTAATTTCCTTAATGGATGTGATCATTTGTATTTGTCCAAGCCACAGAGGGAGACATTGGTCATCAGGGTAGCACTGGGACTGACCTGTGCTTTCACCGCTCCTGTCAATGCGCTTGCTGCATTCACAAGATCCCTCGTCTTTGCAGAACACACATCGAGTCCTAATTTTTCTGCACTAACAAATGCATAAAACGCCCCACCATACGCAATGTCCACCACCACCTTTCCATGGCCAGGAACATCCACTGTGAGGTCTGAAAGAGGCATATGTAGGAATGTGTGTTAGAAAAAAAAATCACATTGTTTTAATTATGTTTACTCTAAAGGAGAAACTTCACAATGAAAAGGAATGAAGCAAAGTGTCAGGTAAATGAGAGCTAGGCCATTTTCCCATTTAAGGGGAAAGCTAGAATGTATCCGGATGTTTCATTTCTCCTCCATTAGATACATACATCTGTTAACTACTGGGACCTTCTCCTGTGAACACTACAAAGGAATACATACTAATGGGGAAGGCGTCTATGAGGACTTGAATAAGATTCACAAACTGGTTATCTTCAGTTATAATGCCAAATACATTTTTATTGATTTTTTAAAAATCTGCATATAGTAGCACATGTCTACTCCACTAGCACTGAGCTTACATATTTGCACAATGCCTGGTCGCCATTTTTTAAAATCACATATTTGGGGACATTGGAAATGAAGAGACTCAACCACTAGTACATCCTATGTGCCAGACACATTGTTTACACTTGGTCCTTAATTACCTCAGCACCAAGAGACAGGCACTATTAACTAAGATACTCCCATTCTTCTGAAATCCCCACCAAACAAGTAAGTGGTAGAGCTTGGAGTCAAACTGAGAAGCAGCAGACAGTGAAGTCTCAGGCCGCTCCCCTGAAATATGTAACCTGTATTTAGACTCAATCCAAACCCGAAAGTCTTTCCTTTGGGCTGTGTAAGCTTATCACTGGGATTTTAAATTGATTCCCTTCACATAAGCCTTCAGGCATACCTACCTGAAGAGTCTATACCATGTGGAAGATTAAAGAGTTATAGGATGGATAAGTAAAAGAACCTCTATAAGTTCAGTTAGACAGAAAGATAAAATTTCAAATCTATGGATGAGTTTGGATATATGAGTTTTCCAGAACATCGAGATATATCTTTGTGAATTGCGAAACTGTTGAGAGGAAGACAGTCTTCTGGGCTTGGGTTTGGATTCCGGTTCTGCTTCTCAGTCCAGCACAGAAAATGGAATTGCTATGTCCCCTTCAAGTGTTGCTTTGAGAACCCCATGCAGTAGCACATAGAAAGCACCAGGTATAGTTTAGTATGCGTGATGAATGTCAATATGAAAGTCAAATTTAAATTTCTGATCAGAATGGCATTCTCAAGAGGACCAGATAACCACAATTGCCAGTCTGCACAGTCTCCAAATGTCACTGATGTGGCTATTGATTTGGTCACTATCATTTACAGTCTATTGTAGTAGACCCCCGAGGGTACAGTGAACAGTATAAAGGTAATTCATTGTGTGCGTATGTATGTGTATGTGTGGGGGCGGTTTACAGTGAGCTCTGTAACCCTCCCAGATGAGCACTGGTGTCACCTTCATTTCTCAGGTGGTGACTTTCTCACACAAGGCCACTGAGATGGGAAGGGGCAGATCAACTCTCTTCAGTACCATCCCCTGGCTTTTATGTGCTTCCAAGAAGAGGATGTAGGATTTCCTTTTCCTCATGCCTCAGCGGGACCATTCAAGTCGACTAACTCTTGTGCAGCCACACAGGAATGCCGCGGGAACGTGTGGTATCGAAAGGTCTGGCTATCCTGCTTTGTTATGAACCTGAGACTAATAGGCAGTTGCTGCTGCCACCAATTGTAGGATCTCACAAAGTGGACTCCCTTCAATCTGCTGCTTGAGTTGCTTCTGAGAAACTAAGTAGCCAGCTAGTTAAATGGCTAGTCTTGAAAAACCAATAATAATAATATTGTTATTAATATTATTATTAAATCATAAATAATTTCCCCAAGTGTCAACTTAGACATGATATCCATACACTCACAGGGCATCAAAATCCTCCAAGGCATTCCTCATCACGGGTGTTTCCTCTACTGAGGCTGTCCTAAGCCTGTTCTGCTGCACAGTCATTTATGCCCAGGGTGACCGAGAGTCTAATTATTCAGGGAGGGAGGATCAAGACCAGGTTCTAAGAATGCTTTGCACAGCTTGAAGACTTGGGAGAAAAGCAGTGGTAACATTATTCTTGGACTGGCTAAACTGGATCCCCCATTTACTTCCAGGCAAACATTAAACATCTTCATGGACAAAGCTCAAACCAGCAAGTGTGTCTGACCTGCCATGGTGGCAAGTTTCTTGCTGGATACCCTGAAACCCAGAGACAATAAAAAAATGATTACACAATGTTTTAAGTAAGTGAATATTTTATGGAGGTCACATTAATAGCTATCCTGGGCAAATGGGTCCTGCCAAGTTGCATGCTGGACACTTGCTACTGGGACACTTGGGATGAGAGATAAATAGCAGCTGCCAGGTGATTCCGGAGAGGGACGGATGCTCCTCTTTGTAAATGTTCTCCTTATGCAGATTCCCTGTTTGGCCAGACAGCAAAGGATCTATACTACAGAACCCAGAGACCCTGTTCATGGTTCTGTATCTCCAGGGAAAATCCTACATATCTTGAAGTCTCTGTTTCTTGACAAATTTTTTTCAGATATTTAAAAAATTCTACCAGCACTCAAGAAGCAGAGGCAGGTGGACAGAGGGTCACCCTAGTCAACATAGAAATTCCAGGGTTCCATTCCAGCCAGGGCTACACAATGACACCCTGTCTCAAAACAATAAAAACGATCAACTTAAAAAATTATTAACTTAAAAAAAATAAAATTTTAATACTGTTTCATGACTAACCACAAAAACCTCTGAGGTAAAACGAAGGTACAGCGGTAGAGCACTTGCCTAGGAAGCGCAAGGCCCTGGGTTCGGTCCTCAGCTCCAGAAAACAAAACAAAAACAAACAACAACAACAACAACAACAACAACAAAAAACCCCCTAAGGTACAGATTCATTCAAGGGATTTGTGAATTTTGCCTGAGGTTGCATGGCTTGGAGGGGTTGTGAACTTGTGTATCCAGCCAATGACTTTGTTTCTCAAAAGGACAGCAATAGCTTTGCCTACAAATGCAGTTCCCTCAGAGTCATTTAGTTCCTCCCCAAAGCCAGGGGGGGCGGCTCACTGTGTAGCCCTGGCTGGCCTGAAATTGACATCCCTCTCCCAGCAGAGGGAAGGCACTTACTTAACAGTTGAGAAGAGAGGTCACATTCAGTAACTTATTAGGAGTAATGTGCTTACCAAGCACTTTCTAGGATATACTCTAGCTCTGGTACACACACTGTCCTTTGCTCCTTAACTTCAGTCTACTGTGAAGTGTCTACCAAAGCCTGACAAAAAAGGAAACAGAATCTTAAAGGAAGCACAGAATTCTTCCCCACTCCACTCTTTAAGTTCCCCCAAGCCTTGCATGCATGGATCCCCTCAACGGGATAACGGAATTGTACCCACTAAACCTGCTGAAGAGTGTTTGCAGTAATTTGGAATTACCTTTTTATTAATCGCAAGGGCAGGCAGGGTGGGTTAGTTGAGCAGGTATATTCAGCACAGAGCAGTGGTTAGACTCCTGGATTGTGTCTCAACGGGGCCTAGAGGGTCTCACCCTTTACCTGAGGCCAGGACAAAGGCTGGGACGCTGTGGAAGCGCACAGGGCCGCAACTACGGCCACCTTCACACTCCACGAAGGCGGTCACCAGCCCGCACGGGCAGTGGATGTTGACCTGGGTCTCCCGGGTGCCTTCTGGGGGAGCGGGCACCAGTCCGAAGTCGAGCGCGAAGCGGCCCAGCGCCAGCACCGCGTGGCCGCACATGGAGCTGTAACCTTCGTTGTGCAGAAACAGGACGCCTAGGTGCGCGTCGGGCAGCTCACTGGGTACTAGGATGGCCCCGTACATGTCCCGGTGGCCGCGGGGCTCGAACACGAGCCGCCGCCGTACGTAGTCGAGGTGTTGACGCATGTAGCGCCGCTTGGCCAGCAACGTGGGCCCTGCCACCTCCGGACACCCGGCGTGCACGATGCGCAAAGGCTCGCCGCCTGTGTGCATGTCCACCACGGACAGTGCCGGCGTCCTCGGGTCGTGCGGGGGCAGCCGGCTCACTGCAAGCGCCGCTTCCATTGTCTGCGTCCACTCGAATTGTTGCACTGCACGGTGGTGCTCTCTCCGAGCTGGGGGGGAAAGCGCCAAATCCCACGGGAGAAGGCGTACAGCCGAGGGCAATCTCAGGATCAAGCCGGCGAGTAGAGACCACCCAGTGACAAGCGCCTGGAATCTTAGTGTGTGTGCGCCCCAGCTAGCTGGGGTCTGAGCTAGACACACAGCCCCGGCGGGCCTCCCAGACAAGACAAGGAGGGTGGGCAGGGCTTAGAAAACTAGTCCTCCCCTCTTCCCCCACCTCCGGAATGGGGGCGTGTCTCCAGAGGCTTGAACACCCGGAGGGGGCGGGGCTCGGAAGCTAGACAGCTCGGCGGGGGCGGGGCCTCGGAGACTAGACAAGTGTCGGGGGCAGGGCCTAGAAAACTAGGGGCGGCTCTCGGAGATTTCAAAGCAGGGTAAAGGCGAGGCCTCGCTCTTTGCCCCTTCTACTGCGAGAATGAAGACCATTCTCAGCAATCAGACTGTCGACACTCCAGAAAATGTCGACATCACTCTGAAGGGGCGCACAGTCATTGCGAAGGGCCCCAGGGGAACTCTGAGGAGGGACTTCAATCACATCAATATAGAGCTGAGTCTTCGTGGAAAGAAAAAGAAAAGGCTCCGCGTTGACAAGTGGTGGGGTAACAGAAAGGAACTGGCCACTGTCAGAACCATCTGCAGTCATGTTCAGAACATGATCAAGGGTGTAACACTGGGCTTCCGTTACAAGATGAGGTCTGTGTATGCTCACTTCCCTATCAACGTCGATATTCAGGAGAATGGGTCTTTGGTTGAAATCCGAAATTTCTTAGGTGAAAAATACATCCGGAGGCTTCGGATGAGGACAGGTGTTGCTTGTTCTGTCTCTCAAGCCTAGAAGGATGAGTTAATCCTTGAAGGAAATGATATTGAACTTGTTTCAAGTTCAGCGGCTCTGATTCAGCAAGCCACAACAGTTAAAAACAAGGATATCTGGAAGTTTTTGAATGGCATCTATGTTTCTGAGAAGGGAACTGTGCAGCAGCCCGACGAGTGGGACCTCAGTTTCCTAGTTCCAGAAACAAGATCCTAATCACAAGTACAATTTGGGCTCTATGGGGACATTAAAAGATTATATATTGAAAAAAAAAAAAAAGGCGAGGCCTCGAGAATGCATGGAGGGGCGGGGCTATGAGCTTGTCTAGGAAAGGGGGCGGGGCCTCAGGGTCCAGTCAACGCTTGAGGCAATGGAGACCGGTACAGATTGTAGGCTGGTCCGGGACGAGTCTTGAGTCTGGACCCGGAAAAGGTGGAGCCTCGGAGCTCAAACCCGGAAGCGAGAGAGAGCCTAGATTAGGAAACTAGGTTTCTGGGAATCCTAGGCCTGGAAGTCCGCCGCGTGCCATCCCTTACACCCCTAGTGGGGGAGGCGGTGGTGGGGCGGGACTCGGAGCTTAATGTAGCAGAGGCGGGGTTCCAGAGCGATTGCCAGGCTCTCGGGAGGGGGAGCGGCTGGAGCGCTGTGGCCCGGATGTTCGGGCGCTGTGTTTGGACCGGCTGATTCCCGGCTTCTCTGGGGAACCTAGTGTGGCCAATGGGTAAGTGGTCGATTAGGCTGCGGGCGTGTCTCTGTCTTTGTCTCTGCTGCTTTTCCAACGCATTTTCTTGGGCTCGCCTCCGACCGACAGCTCTCCCGCGGCGGGCAGCCCTGCCCTTGCTACCCTGAGCACCGACTCTGACCTCTCCGGGGGTTGGGATGGTCTGTTCCAGAATGACTGGAGAAGTGCGTGTGTGCAGAATTGAAGCACTTTGTTGTGTCCTTCCTGTGTTCCTTCATCCAGTACCTTTGTACTTGTCCAGGAAAGCATTCCTGGTGGGTGACTTCAGAATTAGAAGTTAGAGTAGGACAAGGAAGCAGAAGCTAATTGCCACGGGATTTGCTTTTTCAACCTCAAATGTAATTTTTGTTTTTTGTTTTCAAGACAGGGTTTGTCCGTTTAGCCTTAGCCGAACCAGAACTCGCTCTGTAGACCAGGCTAACCTAGAACGTAGAGAACCACTTGCCTCTGCCTTCATAGTGCTGGGTTGAAAGGCATGCACCATTACATTGGGCATCAAATGTAAATACTTTGCGCCCTTCACAAAGGGTCTAGACTTTGCAGAAAACAAACAAACAAGGACAACATTTTAGTCATAGTTCACCAAAGGCTTTGAAAGATCGTTGTACATATTCTTGTTGTTAGGTAAACAAGCTTTGCTTTTATTTGTTGCACTGATTTTCAGGCCTTGGTTTTGAGATCTTTTAGATGCAAAGCCCATCAAGAAGGGGCGTCCAGTGCCTTAACTTCCTTCTCAGAAAACCTGAAATAATTCATTTCATGTGTTTAGTTTACTACAATTCAGTTGCTGTTTAAAAAAAGGTCTTAAGGGGCTGGCTGGAGAGATGGCTCAGCGACTAAGAGCACTTGCTGCTTTTCATGAGGTTTGAGCCCCAGCACCCATAGAGCAACTCAGGCACTCCCTTTTCTGACCTCCCTCTTTTGGCCTTGCAGGCACCCTGCTGGTACATGGTGTGCAGACATAAATGCAGGCAAACCACAAACACACATAAAATCATAATACTATCATAATAACAGTTTTTTTAAGGTTCTAAAATAAGAATGGGTTTTCTTTTTTTTTTTTTTTTAAGATATCAGATACCTGGTAAAGTGAAAATATCAAACATGAGACATTTTAGGCTTTTTCTGTTTTCCCTCGGCAACATAAGTACAAAAAATTCTAGTTTATAGGAATTTGAAATTAGAGTCTCCACATTGTGAATGGATGAACATTTTGAGGAAATTATTGTTCAGTAATAATAACATGTGTAAATTCACATGTAGGCCAGCATTGTTCTGGATTCACTTTACAGCATATAGCAGATCCTTACGGAAGACAGCCTCACTGTCATGGCCTCTGAGAACCTTCATGGTGTATGAGCAGCACAGTCCATGTATCATTATTTGCCATATATGGTGAAGAGACTCAGGTGTCACTGATGCAGAAGAGGCCTTGGATGAGGCCTCCAATTTCTCTTGGATGAGGTCCTAGATAATTTGGAGATCCTCAGGGTTTTGTCTTAAAAAGAGCTGTTTTTAATTTCCCCTATACCTTTAAGAAATTGATTGCAAGGCAGTTCTCAATGGTCAGGAGCTCAATGCCAGCACTGATGGAATTTATCCTTGTCCTCACCAAAAATGATAAAAGCTAGGATACTGCTTTTATATGGAGGTGAATTGATTTGTTTTAAAGACCTACCCTCTGCTCTGAAATTCTCTCTTCAGAATGTGGACAGTTCAGCTTTTCTGTTAATGTATTCTGTTATGACCAAAGATTGAGTCTCTGTGTGTGCCCAATGTCTCGATTGGCAAAATGAGGAATAGTAACTGTAGCTAGTCTTTGCCACTTTGTGGGTCCTTTTTCTTACCCTTTATTCCCAAGTTTCATCCCTTATCAATAGCTAGGAGAGAAAATGCACAGAGTGGGAGAGAGAGAGATAATAGAGAGCTCTGTATTTATTTATTTTTTTCTTCTTCTCGTTTCTTCCTTGCTTGTAGCTGGCCTTTGCTACTTTACAGGTTCTTTTTCTGGACATTTATTCTCTGCCCCCCCACCCCCAGTTTCACCCCCTGTTGTTAGATAGGAGAGAAAGAAGGATGGCGGGGGGGTGGGGGGTGGGAGGGGATAGAGATCCCTAAATCTACTTTCTTGTTTCTTCTTTGAGCATAGCTACTAACAAACTTCAACCAACCTCCCTGAACGACCAACCACACCCCCTCACCTGTCCTCTGAAGCCCTAGCATTTATATATCCTCTGAAAAGTTTTCAGAAGTCTAAACGTCACACAGTTGCAGAAACTCTCTGCAGCTGATAAAACCACGCCTCTGCTAGAGCACGAGGCCAATCATAGTCAGTTGCTATGGAGCGGCTCACATCCCCACGCCTGGGATTAAAGCGAAAACGTATTTTGATGTTTTTTAAAAAAGAAACCAAAATTCCAGAATTCTCACTACCAGTGACCTTCTATCCATGATTTATTTTAATTAATTTTTTAAGTTGTGTGCTTATGTATGGTGTGTGTGTGTCGGGGACTGGGGTGCGCCTGCTATAGCCCACACATGGAGGTCAAGAGACAACTTTCTGTAGTCCTTTTTCTACCATGGACTCTAGAAGTCAAACCCCTCAGGTATAGTTAGGCATACTTAGCAGGTGCTTTTACCAAAGCCACCTCTCTGGTCTTTAGCAGAGACTTTTTAAAAAGAGTTCTTATGAGTGCATAACCAGTGAAATTCAAGCGTCTAATCATAGGACTGGCTCCCCAGAGCCTTTGATTAGACTCGGGGTTAGGTGTCTGGGGTTAGAACTTGCCGTGCTGGCTGGAGACCTTGGCACGAGGTGCAGTGCAAGATGCATGTACAACTTTCTGTACTGTCACAGTGCGAACAAATTCAAAGCAAACGCACCAAGACTTGACTGTTACACACGTTTAAAGGGAGGTTGAGATGTTCGTGTCAATTACTTCAGCTGTTGTCAGGCTACGCTGATGTATGATCACAGAAGACGTTACTCTACTGGCCTTTGTTTTTAAAAAGCTGTCGATATCCAGCCAGCATGCCTTGGACTCTACTGTGGGAAGACCCTATTATTTAAAAATGGCTCAAATGAAATCTACGGAGAGTGCGGGGTAAGTCCTGTGTTAATATTATTTCATTTTAAGATCTGTTTACTTTGGAAACATTTTGCACGTAGAATTTTTTTTAAACATATTCATGAATGTATAACAGGGTGGAATTAATAAAAGCCTTGTTTATATTGGCATGGCGGTAACTATATTAAACCTTTCTTGGCAGTCACAGACATCAAGAGATACTTCATATTGTCCGTTTAATGATTTAGCAAAGTGTTTCGTGTAGTGAATTAACATGACAACTCTAGAACACTTCTGCAACAGTTTTTTTTTAATGATGTTACTAACAAGGGTTTTCACTGAATATTAAGTATTTTAGCGATTAAATGAAAGGCGTCTTCTTAGCCTTCGTTATAGACAGCCCAGGTGATGTGCATTTCTTGAAGCGCTTTCTCTTTGAGATTTCTTTCTATTCTGCTTACAGGTTTGGTTTTCTTTGCTAATTTTCAAAAGTTACACATACTAAAATGTTTAAAATAATATGGGATCCCTTATAGAATGATCCTAAAACCGTATCTGCGTATTAAGCAGTGGTTTTACTTGTTGTAGGTATGCCCAAGAGGACAGAGGACAAATGCACAGAAATACTGCCAGCCTTGCACAGAGTCTCCGGAACTTTATGACTGGCTCTACCTTGGATTTATGGCTATGCTTCCACTCGTTTTGCACTGGTTCTTCATTGAATGGTACTCGGGGAAAAAGAGGTGAGCACATTTGACTGTGTCTGCATAGGCTAATGCTGGGATAGAGACCACTTATTGTGATGCCCAGTCCACAGGCTTCTGCTGATCTACACCCTCAGCCTGTCCCAAAGGGGACAACCTGCTTTTCTTTCCGTTCCTATGTTTTCTTTCCCTGTAATAAGAAAGCCGTGGTAAGGCACGTCTTAGTGGGTGTTATTGATGCTCTCCTTAATGCTTCTCTCAGTACTCTTGAAAGAACATTATTTCTCAGTGATAATACTTACCGAGTTTCTGCAAAAGTTGGTTATGATCACAGGCTGTTACTGTTTTAGAACAAGTACCTTAAAACTTTTTAATGCTAATGACCTGGAATGCTTATACACTGTTGGCGCATTTATTGAGCAGTGTATTTTAAGTTTGGAAGATCAAAGGAAGAGACAGAAGAAGTAGAGAAGACAGACAGTTACCTGATGATAATATAAACCCATCTTAAAGATGTAGATACCCTTGTCAACACACTTAGGAGTCAGAGAGAATCGAGAGAAAGAGAAAGCCTAAAGGATCCAAAAGACTTTGGGAGAAAAACTAAGAGAGTTTGGTAGAGCAAAGATTGACTGTTGATGTGGAGGGTCATGTGATCTGCAGTGTCAAGGGTAAGTTGTAAGTGGTAATGTAAAAGGTAATACTGAAGGTGGATGGAGGCCAGAACGTGGAGTTTCTCGACAGATATGTACCTGGTCCTCTGCAGGGAGCAGGGAGGCAGTCTTCCTTAGCTGTCTCAGCCTTAGCAGTTTTAATGCCTCTACTTTTGTGAATTTTTCCTGCTTTGGAGTTTTTACTTTCTCCAGACCCTTTTTGCTGCCTGGTGTTACAGAGGCAGAAATGAGTGTGGTGAGAACTGAGAGGAGACTGACAGAGGAGAAGTATGGCCTGGGTCCCGAGCCTTGGGACTTAGGAGTCTAATAGAGAGTTCCTAAAGCTGGGGCTTGACAACTTGTCAGCTGTCTGCGAGACCTGGGATCCGAGGACCCAAAAGAATGGGGCAGACTCCAGTCTGATGCTGCAGACAGCCTTACCTCAATTTCAGTGCACTTTTATACACGGCTGTAACAAAGAGAGCAATGATCCAAGGAAGGTCGTTTGATTCAGAAATAACCATCAGTAAGCACATACTAAATACTAACAGAGCAGCCCTTTCCAGAACTTTCTCAGGACAGACAAGTTACACATAACAGCCTGGCACATGCTCTAGAGTGCATCTGGGAGAGCATGAAAGCAAGGCAGAGGCCGTATCCAGACAAAGTACACTGAGCATATTGGGTCTTACAGCTGTATTCTGACATCCGACAGGAAGAAACATGTCTTATAAATTAAATGTAAACGTTGGTCCCAGGATGCATGAAATCATGTCCAAGAACAGCCCAGGGAACAAAGTGCACCTGAGGTAAAAGGCCTCCGCTTTCATTCCTAGAGCCACTCTCAGCTCCCCTAGGCATCGCTCACTGTTCATCCTCATTCGTTTGACTGCTCTGACAGGGTATAGCTCCACAGCTGATGGTAAAGAGCACAGGGTTGGCCACGTAGATGAAACACAAGGTAGAGGGTGGAGCCTGTCCATTGGTGTGGAGGTGCAGAGCCACTCAAAGCAGCTTAGCGTGGCCAGGGGGTATCAGAGAGTGGTGGGAAGGAGGGTCTTTTCTGAGATGCAGAAGAAGTCCTGAGGTAAAGTCTTCTATCAGGTGTAGCGACACAGACCTGAGGAGTGTATCATCAAATGCTCCCGCCACTGTGCAGGCATCACAGAACATGCTTAAACAACAACAGCCACAAGGTCCATGGAGAACACCGTGGGTCCACAGTCATGTACGTGGATCTCATAGACTGAAATACCATGCAGTTAGGGCCATGGTTTTATAAGTGGAATTTTGGAATCCACTTTTATTTTCAAAGATCACATGGTGGAGTATAGATGGGTTGAAGTATGGTGAAAGGATTCCTGTCATTATGAACGAGGTTTGGCTTTTTCCTGAAGAGGTATGAATTATAAAGAGTCCGTTGTAGATTGGATTGTATACCATGTGTTTATTTCTACTGTGCATGCAGTAATTTTGTCTCTGAAGTACTCCAGCACTGCCCATTGGGAGTTCTCAGTGACACTCAGGCTGTAACTGAAATCTGGAAAAGAATAGAAGTGAAGCAATCCCAAAGATTCTACTCTTTCAAAAAGTGAACGAGGGGCTGGAGAGATGGCTCACTGGTTAAAGGCACTTGTTACTCTTGCAACGGATGGAGGTTTGGTACCCAGTATTCACATGGTGGCTTACAACTTTGTCGGGAGCTCCCTCTCAGGGTATCTGACTCCCTTATCCATAGCTTCAGTTGCAGTGGGTCTGACACTCTCTCCTGACTACCACAGGCCCCAGGCAATCACTCATGAGTATAGATACATACATACACATAGATTATTAAATAAATTAATGAACTAGTTAATAAGTAACCAGGTACTTAGTTATATAATTAACTAGCTAATTAGGTAAATAATAATCAGGCTGTTGGTTAATTAGTTAATATTTTGAGACAGGATCTCACTCTGTAGTCTAGATCTATGTGTAACACACTATGTAGCCCAGGCTGGCCCTAATTTTGTGGTAATCCTTCTGCCTTTTGTGGTAAGCCTCTCCAGTGCTGAAATTATAACCATGAGCCATGACACCATTCTGGAATATACCACTTGTGTCTGTGGAAACTAGGAAGTGGCTCATCAGGATATATATCTGGTGCACCCTCCCTCTGTGTCCTTACATGCAGAAGGGACGAAGAAGATCCTAACTCCCTCGTTGAACAGACTAATCTTCTAGAATGGCAGACCTTCAGACCATACCAACAGGCTTGTCTGAGGTGCTGATGTGTTTAGCTTTTGTGCACTTTGAAGAGTGTAGCTTCAGGATTGTCACTGAGACGTCGAGGGCCATGTCTAACGCGCCCCTGACTGAAGCCTTGCCTGTCCTGTTTCTTTCAGCTCCAGTGCCCTTTTCCAGCACATCACCGCGCTGTTTGAATGCACCATGGCAGCCATCATCACCTTGCTCGTGAGCGACCCTGTGGGCGTCCTCTACATCCGCTCCTGCCGCGTACTGATGCTTTCTGATTGGTACACGATGCTTTACAACCCAAGTCCAGATTATGTCACCACGGTGCACTGCACTCACGAAGCCGTCTACCCACTGTACGTATTCATTTAGGCCCAGGACCATGGAGAAAGAAGTGGTCATAAATTCCATTGATCAAGATTGGTCATTGTGAACTCCTAGATGAGATAGTAGAAATTAACTTCTTCTCTGGGTGCATACGGAGTATAATAGGAGGAAAGATCATGTCTTACTGGGGTTTTACTGATGTGAACAGACACCACGACCAAGGCAACTCTTATTATAAGGACAACATTTAACCGGGGCCGGCTTACAGGTTCAGAAGTTCAGTTTAGTATCATCAAGGTGGGAGCATTGCAGCATCCAGGCAGGCGTGAGAGTTCTACACCTTCATCTGAAGACTGCTAGGAGAAGACTAGCATCCAAGCAGCTAGAGTGAGGGTATTAAAACCCATGCCCACAGTGACACACCTACTCCAACAAAGCACACCCCCTAGTAGTGCCACTCCCTGGGCCGCGCATGTACAAACCTTCATGATCTTTATTTTTAGGACATGGTCTCACTATATGTGATAGGCTGTCTTTAATCTCATCCTGCCCTAGCCTCCTGAGTCCTGGGTTTCCACGTATATACTGCTTTGCTGAGAGAGAGTGTGCTGAGAGAGAGAGAAGGAAAGAGAGGAAGAGGGAGAGAAGGAGGGAGTGAGGGAGAATGTATGTTGTGTGAGTATGTGTATGTGTGTAAGTGTATGTGTGTATTGTATGTGTTGTGTGCATGTATGTATTGTGTGTTTGTATGTGTGTTGTGTGTATTGTGTTGGGGAATAAACCTGGCACCTCAGGCATGCTGGGGCTCTCCTACTAAACTGTATTGTTAGGTATAGAAGGAAAAGTATTTTTTGCCATAGAATACAAAATATATACTTACATGCACACATATATACTTGAGAATATGTTTTCTGTTTCATAGAGTTTTTAAAAAAAGAGGTTAAAGGAAAACCCTTGGGGATATGTAATAGAGATGTGCTATTCGACACATAGGGAAAAAATGTGGGCTCTGGAAACAGAAACAGCCTGTGTTTGAATTCCGGGTCTGTCAGTTACACTAACACGGGTATGGTAACAATGTCATACCAGTTCAGTCTTTGCACTGGCAAGTGAGAACAATGTCTTCTAGGGTGCTGCGAGGGGCAAATGGCTCCATTAGCCGCATCAGTCGTGGTGTCCTGCACATATGGGTGTTCAGTAGTACAAGCCACCATTATTGACTATTTTCCACTAGGGTTTGGCTTTGTCTTTTGTTCGTCTTTTGCAAATGACAGTAGTCTTCATCAGAACACTATGTTTATTTATGTGTGTGAATGCACGTGCATGCCCCAGCACCGTGTGGTGGTCAGAGAACAGCCTGCAGGGCTTAGGTCTCTCCGTCTGTCACGTGACTCCTAAGGATTGAACACATTACCTGCTCAGCCATCTTGCCAGACTGATGTGCTGTTTTCAAAGAGCAAATTCATAAGACTCTGTACACTCTACCATACTATTCCATTTTTAGAATTTCTTTGAATTGTTAGCAATTTGGTATGTTTTTCTTAGTAAAGGCAGACTAGAAAAATAGTTATTTTGTTCTTGTTATTGGAGCAAGTTTCCAATATATATGTGCTCAATGAAAATTTTTTTTTATCAAGTTATTTTCTAAAGACTTTTCTTCTTTATTTTATATGGGTGGATTTTTGGCTGCATGTATGTATGTGTACCACATATGTGCTTGTTGCCCATGGAGACCAAATCCCTGAAACTAAAGTTAGAAGAGGTTGTGTGGGTGCGGGAACCAAACCCAAGTCCTCTACAAGAGCAGCCAGTGCTCTTAACTGTAGAGCCGTCTCCAACCCATGATCAAGTTCTTAACAGTCAATTGCCAAACACATGGCCTTGTGAGCGTATAAAGAGTGACTCACATTTCCGGATATGAAAATATGAAAATCGTTTCTTCTGCCAAGCTTTATGACCTTCAAATTACTTTTACGTGCCTCTAGATAACTGTACTTGATAAAAACTAATAATGTCCTCTGCTGGTTTATTGCATTGTAGGCTGTAACTTAGCTGCAAGTATTTCTTTTCACACGCTGTGCTAAGGACTTGTAGAATTTTAGTAGATAACATAGCAGACACATGTGAATGAGGCATCTCAATGACTGCATGTATCGATTAAAACATACAGTGGCAAAAGTTCATTGGAGACAAAGAAGACTTTAAAACTTTTAATAGTATAGGTAAGTAGTTTGAACTATGGATTTCGTTTGAATTTTACTTTTAGAAATCGTTCCTGGGGCTGCAGAGATGGCTAGCGGTTAAGACCGTATAATGTTTTACAGAGGACCCGAGTTCAGTTCCCACACCCACGTCAGGCAGCTTACAACCACCTGCATCCTCACTTACAGGGGCTCTGGAGCCCTTTGGTAGCCACTGATGGCACACATGTAGGGCATACGTTCACTCAGACGTAAATACACACAGGCAACACGACGTGGGCACACATGTGTCGTGCTGCATGCCTAGCGCTTCAGCTGAGGTAAGTATTTAACAAAAACAAGAGAGACCAATGATAGCTTGAATCACCTAGAGAAGAGTCTAGAATGTGCAGTTAACTTTATCAGCACAAAACAAGCCTTGAAGTCTCTTCCATAACCACCTATAATTCAGTTCCCCTTTTAGCTGACATAGCTAGCCGTATCTGGACTCTCCCCCATATTGTATTACTATTTGTTTATGTCTATCCTGGATTAATAAACCTCAACAATTCCCATTAGCTTCCTTATCATCAATAGAATTTTAAAGGCAGCAGAGTTTAAAATAGGAGTCGCTGTTACTGGGCACAGAAAGAGGGCTCAGCATCCGTTTGCCATTTTCCCCCTGACTTGATATAAATACTATCAGTGTGACTAGCGATAAATGTATGTGACTTAATTTTAGATAAAGTGAGTGTATATTTTATTTAGCCCGGAGTTTTCGGTGGTTGGGAGCTGCCTTGTGGGTGCTGGGCTCTGAGCCCAAGTCCTCTGCAAAAGCAGCCAGTGCTCGGAACTGCTGAGCCATCTCTCCCACGACAGGTTTAGGATTTTTGAGATATATTTTCAAATACACCAAACCTCATAAACAAACAACAAATAAACAAGCGAAACAGTGTGTGTGTTTGCTTGTCCCCTTTCACGAGTCTGACTGTCTTAGGGAGTAGGCCTAACAGAGTTTTGACTCTTTTAAGGTCTTTGATTTAAGGCCGTCAAGGATAAAGGTTTGATGCATACAGATATCACAAGTCCCTTGTTTTACAGATACACCATCGTGTTTGTTTACTACGCCTTCTGCTTGGTGTTAATGATGCTGCTCCGGCCTCTCCTGGTGAAGAAGATCGCATGCGGACTCGGCAAGTCTGACCGGTTCAAAAGCATTTATGCCGCACTTTACTTCTTTCCCATTTTAACCGTGCTGCAGGCGGTTGGTGGGGGCCTCCTATGTAAGTTGTTCTTTGTAATGGCTGACTGAGGACACAATCACTAACATAAAAAGTCCTACATATTAGTAACTCAGTTCTAACTAAGCTGAACAGGCCTGCTGGTAATTGAGATTTCTGGCCACCATGTCCTGATTAACGCACCCACTTGTTCCAAATGTGCTTTGTAGAGTAACTGGAAGTTTTTGTTTTGTTTTGTTTTTTTTTTTTTCTTTTCTTTGGAGCTGGGGACCGAACCCAGGGCCTTGCGCTTGCTAAGCAAGCACTCTACCACTGAGCTAAATCCCCAACCCCGTAATTGGAAGTTTTATGAATTGAAGTTATTTTAAAATAATTGCATTGAAGTGATTAAAGGTGTCTTTTCTCAGTTTGCCTATTTTGTGTGCTGTACAGTCGGACATGGTAGGAAAAGGAGAATGGTAATTTTTGTAGGGAGGACTTTTCTTGCCCAAGACATTATTGCTATGCTGCGTTTGAAATAGAAATTTCCAGAATTCTGACAGGAAGAACACCAAAGGAGAATTACCTAGAAAGTTTGACGATAAGTGAACTTTCCTAAAGCTAATGAAAGCTGAGTCACTCTTCCGGTTAGTCTTCTCAACCAAGGCTCCTTTTCTGGATCACAAAGCACAGAGAACTGAGTGTCCCTCAATTCTCTTGTTTGGTACTCGTATCTGTCTAGATGCATGGGAGAGAAGTTAATCTTTTCAATGAACCCTTCAGCTGCCTCACATCTCTTAGCTATTGACAGGTGACCATGGTTAGATTTACATTTTTTAAGAGATTGAGAAAAAAAATTAAAACAACCAAACTTGTTGCCATGTAAAAATGTTATGAAACTCATATGCTTTTACTGCTTATAAAATTTTATGAGAACAGTGGCAAAGCTGTGCATTGCTACTCGGTCCGTGCTGTTTGCACATCACAGCTGTGAGCTCGGAGGTGAGATGAGACTGGCCTACAAGGCCACAGCTATTTATAATCCATAAGGAACTGGCTGTCAGTCCATCTGGGGAGCTTCAGAAGAGCTGTGTCCAGCTGATGATTAGTCTCTAAGGTCTGTCTCTTTTCCAGATTACGCCTTCCCATACATTATATTAGTGTTGTCTCTGGTCACCCTGGCTGTGTACATGTCTGCTTCTGAAATAGAGGTAGGACATGGGTTTTCCTTTGCTTGTTTTATTTTGTTTTTTGTTTTAAATAAAAATTGACAATTGAGTGGAATGGTGATATGATATATGGTGGGGTACACTAACTTGGTCAGTGGTTCTTGGCTGATAGATGTTACCTGTACCTCTTAGTCGATTTCACGAGAGGTTGTGTGGGCCGCGTTGCATCTTTCCTTGGGAAATTAGGGAAGTAGTCAGAGCTCTTACCCAACAAGATGAAGAAAAGTGATTTAACGTAATTGTTGTAAAGTGAAACAGCCTCTAACCCTCACCATCACTTTTTAAAATATCTTAGTTTTAAGGAACTAAGGTATTAAGAAGTTAACCGTATGAACAAGTGATGAGGGTAATGTTGTATTTGACATCCTAGCGAGGCAAATGTCTTCATGAGACTTCATCAGTGGGTGGTCTGAGGTATCTCTTCTGTAATCTTCTTTCAGATTGTGTGGCTCTGGACTCCGCTTTATCTTAAGATAGCACATTCACCTTGTTATTTCCACTTAGTACGCCAACAGCTCTGATTGGAGGTTCTATCTGGGTCAGAGCTCCCAAGGACTTAAAGGACTAATGCTTTGACCCTTCCACGCTGTGCCGCGGCAGATCTGCTGCACGTGTCATTTAGCGTGTGTGTTCTCACACTTCTTATGTTCAAAAGGACAACCAGAGAAAACATGTTAACTCTTGAGAGATGGCTGTTGGCACCACTTTTTCTACACTGGTGACAGTTGAGGTGTGGCCACACCCTAGGTAGATAATGAACTGAACAGAATGCTTGATGCTTTATCAGCATCGCAACTGGATTAATCAGAGAAGATAGAAAATTGGTTTTGACTTTTCATCAACCCGGAAAAGATCAAGGTGCATTGGAATATTTGAATAAATTATGTGTAGTTACAAATGAACACTGCTTTTCTAGATCTTGGAACTCCTTTGGTTCCTTGCCCCCATGTGTCTCTGCTCTGTAAGATGTTTGAATCTTTCAGTTAGCTCTGTGTTCAGGAGTTGTAAACAGGGCCCTGAATCCCAAGACAGACAGTCCAGGGCTAGACAAGCCCACGAGTGAGTGAAGTGTGAGGGAAAGTTGGAGTAACCCACTGAACATTCTACTAGAACATTTAGATACTGATTTTATATTGATTTGATCCTTTAAGTTTCCATGTTATCACATGGCACTAAAGATTGAAAGAAAATCGGATAATAAATGAGTCCATTTGTGTTGACTTGAGTATATTCAGACAGCAGATACTGGAGACCTCAGTCAGGAAGTGAGTTTATGGAGCTGCAGTCAGCCTGAACAGAGAGACCGTGCTCTGGGCACTTCCTCTCCTAGTTCATGGCTATCCCCAGAAGCTTGTGTTCTCTGGGTAAATGGTGATGTAGACAAGGACCCAGAGAAGTGCTCTAAGCCAAGTGTGGCTGCTGAGGGCCTGTGTGACTGTGTGGACAGTGTGGTGGCTGGTGATTGGGGCAGTTCTGAAGTCCTTTTTAGCTCAAGCATTCAGAGTCCTGGCCATGAGTGTGTAATGACTGGTGGTTTAGCTGGGTATACTAATCCTGTTTCTCTTTTCTCTTACACCATGATCACATAGAACTGCTATGATCTTCTGGTCAGGAAGAAAAGACTTATCGTTCTCTTCAGCCACTGGCTACTGCACGCCTATGGAATTGTCTCCATCTCCAGAGTGGACAGGCTCGAACACGACCTACCGCTTTTGGCTTTGGTACCGACACCAGCTCTGTTTTACTTGTTCACTGCAAAATTTACCGAACCATCACGGATACTCTCAGAAGGGGCCAATGGACACTGAATATAATAAAATGCCAAAAAAAACCCAAAACCAAAAAAAATCCCCAAAAGTATTCTTAATTACAAACAAGTAAAGAAGAATTTAAAATGTATTAATAGCATTCTTTCACACATGGGAAGAAGATTGTCCAGCTAGTATATGCTTGGGTTTTATCTTTTGACTTATCGGACCTGGGGTCTGACTTGGAAATCACATGACCTCATGTTACTGTACTGCATGTACCTTACCTATTGCACCGGAAGCCCAGGCAGACAGTTGTAATTGCTCCGCCATGTTTCTGAATATCTGTGCTAATGGTGTCTCTTCTGCTTTTGTGACAAACCCTTCAGAAGTCTATTGGAACCCCCTGGCTGTGGTATCGTTCTGCCTTCTGCCCTCTGTGCATTTGGCTCTTTACCTAGAAGGAACTGCAAAGGCAGATGTGCTCGTGGAATGTGACGGCAAAAACAGAACAAGGGATGTCTTTGTCAATGTCTATTTATTTTCACCAATACAGTGTTTTAGTAATATTATAAAAATAAAGCATAATTTATATAACAGACTTCCTGTTTAGAGACAGTTTGGTTGAAGACTTGTTCAGATGCTTGTTCCTGTAAAGAAGAAAACAGTAAGGAGTCTAACTGTAAAATAACTCAATGTTCTTTCTGAGCATTCTTTCTCAGTACAGCGATTATGGAAGTGATTAAAAGTGTTAAGAAAGAGTCACATTTCTTTTGTCTACTGAATAAATACACACACTCCCTTCTCTCATATCCATTTCTTAAGACAAGCCGTGCAGACCACATTGTAGTGATCCTGAGACGTTTTTCCAGTCGTGACATTTCGGAGGCAGGCTCTTGGGACTGGAGTCTCAGACAGAATGAATACGTATGAGATTCGTAGACGGTCCCTGTGGCTGGTTTTGGGTGGGTAAGCTATCATGTTCATACTCTGAGGGCTTTGAGAGGCTCATAGCCAAGGAAACCAACAAACAAACCAAGACCCTTAGCCTAAAAATCTGCCCGTGTGTATCCATTTGTGGTGTGAAAGGTAAGTCCCCGATGCTCAAGGCAACTCTGAGGACTGATAGTGAAAAGGGGGATGTAGGAGCACTCACACGGCTTGTTTTTGGGGCTCCTCGATCGTTTCTTTATCATTTTGCAGGTCCTGCTTAATGTGTCTCTCCTAGTATGCAGGGACGGTGAGAAACGAAGTGTTTTTTCCTCCTTTTGCTTCATTCCTGTAAGGAAAAGTTGGGGTTTCGTGGTTATTAATGATTATTAAAATGCTGAGTCTCTCCAAGAATCCTTACATGAGAGGTGACTTGTCTGCTAAGTGCATTTGAAACTGTTTTGACAGTTACTCTCCTATGTTCAGTTCTAGCAAAAAAAGTATAAGAGAAGTCATCCAAAAAAAAATTCTGCAAAGGCAGAGATTGTTAGGGATCCTCAATATATGCAATCTACAATCTGCTTTATGGAAACAAAGTTACCAATATAGCCATGCTAACTGTTCATGTTAGAACGTTTGATAAAATGTATTTATTAAAGATATGGAAAATAGGAGGCAGAGGCAGGTGAATCTGGGAGTTCGAGGCCAGCCTTGGTCTACTGAGCAAGCTTCAGGATAGCCAGGCTACGAAGTGAGACCTTGTCTCAGAAAACCAATCATCAATCAATCAATCAGTCAATCAATCAATTTGCAAAATCACTCTCATCCTAGCTCAGCTTTCATCTTTTATGCTGTGGGCTCAGGTAATTCTTTTGCTATTCAGACGTGAGTAATTTAAAAGGCAAAAATACTCTCTTAATTTGGATTTCTTGATGATTTTAACAACATATTTATCCAAAACTATGAGTTGAAAGGATGTATCTGCTCACTGGAGCCATGGAGCAGTTTAAAAAGCAAGACATGCCTGACCTCACCCCAGGGTACTCATGGCAAGCTGGTCTAGGATGTGGCCTCAAGGGGGCTTTCTTTCTTCCGCCCTCCATGTGGAATGTTGAGAACCACTGGCTTAGAGGTCTTCCTTACCTGGAGCTTAGTGTTTCTGAGGGACATTTCTGGGTTGGTTTGTTAGGCTTGGCTTCCCCAAGACTGTCTGGTTCTATAGCCTGGGTAATCTTGAACCTCTGGATCCAGGCTGCCTCAGTCTCGTGGGGCAGGGCTTGTGCGGGGGGTGGGGGGGTGGGGAGGGGGTTTGCAAGATAACTACTCCACAAATGATTTCACTTTACTTTTCTCTCTGACATACTAATTCTGCTGTAACTATAAAATTAAAATGGGCATAATAGTATTGAGCCACTGTTCCATCAGAAAATGAAAAGGCAACTTTGACAATGCTAAGAATTGGTTTTTCAAAGTCTTTAAAACAAAGGTCTTCTTCGAGGAAAGTATTATTTGATCAATACAAAACACCCGTGTGCAACCGAATGCTCCAGAGAGCTGGAATTTTGGCTGAATAGATAGTTCTCAATAGAAATGCAAATGACCAGTGTGTGTGTTTAGAAACAGAGCTGCCATAGAACTCAGCTCCACCGTTCCATATCCAACCACAGAGGTGTGCACATCTGCCCTTGCTGCCACTGTGTTCACAGTAGGAAGGAAGGGAATCAGCCTAGACATTAATCCTCAGATGGATAATGAAAGGGGGGGATGTGTATACACTCAAGTCTTATTCCATCATAAAGGAAAAAGAAATGAGAACATTGGTAGGAAAATGAGTGAGAGTGGATAGTAAGTGGGGTTGCAGGCTTGGAAAAATCAAATGCGACATGACCTCTTCTGAGCTTTTACCTTTTCTAAATGTGCATTTCATGGGGGAGTCGGTGTGAAGAGATGACAGGAAGCTAGAAAGGGGCCTGTAGAAGGTGGAGGGGGAGACCGCAAAGGAGGGAACCAGGAGACAGCGGAAACACATGTAATGTGAAGGTGGAAATGACCACACCCTGTGTGGACGGGGTGAGCAGGGGAGAAGGGTACACATGAGAGTGGGTCTTGCAGATGGAGAGAGGAACAGATGAGTACAGAGGTTCAGCCAAGGCTAGTTATGTATGGGAATGGCACACAGGAGCCTGTTACTCTGAATGCTAACTTTAAAATACAGATAAATACAAGAAAGAGATTGTGAGTATATTCAAATTCATTTGCATTCTGACTTGAAATTAAGTGAAAAATTATGAAAAAAAGTTCTTTGTTTTTTTTTTTTTTCTTTTTTTTTTAGGAGCTGGGGACGACCAGGGCCTTGCACTTGCTAGGCAACAAGCGCTCTACCACTGAGCCAAATCCCCAACCCCCAAAAAAGTTCTTTAAAAGTTGTAACCGGGGGGGTGGGGGGTGGGGGTGTTTGATTTAGCTCAGCGGTAGAGCGCTTGCCTAGCAAGCGCAAGGCCCTGGGTTTGGTCCCTAGCTCAAAAAAGAAAAAAAAAAAAGTTGTAATCGTTCTCTCTCTCTCTCTCTCTCTCTCTCTCTCTCTCTCTCTCTCTCTTTCTGTGTATGTATGTGTGAAGTGTGTGAATGTATGTGTATGTGAGTGTGAGCTTGCATATGGGTATGAGTTTGTGTGTGTGTCTGTGCATGTGTGTGTTTGTGTGCCTGTGCGTGTGTGTGTGTGTGTGTGTGTGTGTGTGTGTGTGTGTCCCTGCACATGCATGGGTGTTACGCAGTGAGTATAGCAATGTGCCACAATGCATACAGAGCTCAGAAGACAATTTGTAGGGTATATATTGTATATAGGTCTCAGGAATTAGACACGGTTGTCCCTCAGGCTTGATGGCTAAGGACCTTTACCCACTGAGCCCTCCCTTTGGCCCAAACCATTTTTTAATAATTTAAAAGTTATCTGTACAGTTACTGTCTGGTTTAGATATATGTGCATTTCTGCTTATAAAACAGAAAAGGTACAAAGTTAATTGACAGTTTTCGGGTGAGTTCTGGCATTCAGCATTCTGACAACCTACTCATTCTTCTTTCCAATCGTACTTGGGCTCTTGGCCAGCTCACATCTGCACCTGTCTCTGACATTTCTATGTGCTTTCAGCATCCAATCAGAGAGCTTGGTCTCTGCCCCTTTATCTCCAGGAGAAGAGAACTATTAATTCTATCCATCCTTTCTCTTGCCCAGGGGAAGCGAGTGTAGTGGGCGTGGAGGAGGGCAGGGCCTGAAGGATTGTACTGACATGTTATGTCCAAGAGTGGGCAGCAGAGGGCTGCTGAACTGGAAGCAGTCCAGGACTTCTAGAGAAATGCAAGCAATTCACAAGTCAGAGACTCCATGGCTGTAAGGTGGAGTAATTCAAGGGCCAAGTGGTGCTCGCTTCCCTGGGACGGTGGGGGACTCCAGACACCCGATGAACAGTCAACACTGGTTTGATCTTTAATAACTGTTGTTTGTTGTCTCTCTAACTTTTTTTGGATATTTTATTTATTTACGTTTCAAATCTTATCCCCTTGCCCCCTTTCCTCTCTGAAACCCCCATCCCCTCCCCCTCCCCCTCTCTCTAACTTTATAACCAGGAAACGTGAGAAAGGTCAGGAGCACAAGCCCACCTGGCTTCCAGCCCACATTCTGCCCCGTGCCCCATGGCAAGCCTGTGATCTCCTCCAGAGCATGGCTCAGCTTCCCCGACTTCAGAGCCCCTAACTCCTGACTCCTTAACCCAGCCACCACTTAATTCATTCACACTTCTGATGCCCCACTTGTGGCATATGCAGGAATTAATATACATTTCAATGATTCCAGATATCCTTCTACTGTATCATCAGAGGGCAAGTTACAGCCTAATGGGTAACGGCAGACACAACTGCCTAACTGCTACAGAGACTTGGAAGAGCTGTCACGCTCTGTACTGGACTTGTGAATCCCATTTGAGCAGGGAGTGTTTCATTCCCTGTGGTAACCTAGGTATCTTGACACAGAATAGGAGGTCGGTAAATGCTTGTTGACAGTCATATTTTATTGGCTCTAAATGGTATAGCTTTGTCTTTGTTTTGTTTAATGGTTTATTTTGTTTTGTACTTTCTGTGCCTGAGTGTTTGCCTGCATGTATGCATGTGCACACATTTTTTTTTTTTTAAACAAAGAATGTTTCTGAATCAGATGTGGTGGCTTGCGCCTATAAACCCAGCACTCAGGGAGTCCGGGCAGGAAGATTCTGAGTTACCACCACACTAGTGAGATCTCATCTCAAAAACAAATTGTTTAGTTTCTGTTTTTAATCATGAAGAAATGTAGTTCTCTTGAAAATTTTCTCAAGGGAAAGGAAGACTTGACCGCTGTTCTGAAGGCCCAGCACCAGGGAGCACTCTCCTTTTCCTTCCTCTGAGGACCAGTCCCTGAGGACCCCCTTATTTTGACATCACTAGCTACTGCTAGAAGGTGGCCAGAAGTGCTACATTACCGTCCTTCTGAAGGTCCTCTTTACTGAGGCTAGATGGTGACTCCTCTTCCATAAGACCGCGCAGCCTTTCGATTCCCCCGAGGAGCCAGGCGCTAATGGACTCGATCTTCTTATCCCTGTACCGCAGCCTCGATGCCAGAGACTTAATTTCTTGCAAAGTTTCTTCTCCAGTGGACACCAGTTCCTTAAAGGAATAGCATTTGGGGTGTGCAGATATAAATTACAACAAGATGAGTAACATTCCGAGTGGATTATTTCCAGAGAAAATGTTACTATGAAAAATTGTTATTGGTCACACAAGGTAACTTTTAGGGCTCTGAAGAGGTAGGATTCCAAGTAAACTACCTGGTTCCTTTCCTACCTACAGTGAGGAGGGGATGGGGGGTAAACAGCTGGTAAAAAACAGAGTGAGCCCAGAACTCACAGCAGAACCTGAAGACCAGATGTGTGTACGTGAGATTGCAAAGACAAAGGAGGAACGGAAAGAGGGGGAAGAAGAAGAAGAAGCAGGGAAGGGTGAGGGCGGGACTTCTGGCCGGTGACACCGAGCAGTGCTATAAGAAGATAGTTTCTGAAAGGAATAAGATCTTGTGGTAATGTTTGGCACAATGGATGTGATGGGAACACCACCCTGTCATCCTTCTGCATTTTAACAATTCCATCCATATGTACATGAGTACATACTAGTTACGTGCATGTGCACACACATACACACATACACATTCACACACACACACATACACACACACACACACTCACACACACATACACACTTTTAAATAGGAGATGAATTCTTTGGGAGACATGATATGCAAAACAATGCAGAAAGAACCCTCACCTTAATTTTGATTTGAAATTCTGCCAGCAGATCTGAATACTGTGCTGAAATATTTAAATGTAATGGTTAGTAAAACAATATTACTATCTTAATAATTAAAAGTCTTAAGTTATTTTTGTCTAAGACTTTCTATTTTTAGAATCACACACACACACACACAGAGAGAGAGAGAGAGAGAGAGAGAGAGAGAGAGAGAGAGAGAGAATAAATTCTACTTCATCTTGAACTTATGGCATAAAGTTAATATAAAGACCCTAAGTTAAACCTCAGGTAGAAAGAGAACTAACTTCCCGAACACACGAAGCCCTTAGCCCAATAAGCATAAGACAATGAGTAGGAAACTTGAGTAGATGCTTAGCAGACCACAAATTCCAAAGGTGGCTCCACACTGCACCTCCTCATTCAGCCTCTAGCATCTTGGTGCTGACAGCATCTCCTCCTTGTTCTAGAATAGCTCTGTTAGCCCGAGAGTCATGTGGGCGTAACACTCTGACTTCCAAGGCTAGGTCATGTCAATACCATGAGCTTCCACACTCTTCTCCTGAGATGCTTTCCTTGGAGTCCAGTAGCTATGTGTGGAGACCACAAGGCTGTGTTCTGGCCAACAGTTTCCCCGAGGCACATTTGAGAGCCGCATCACTTCAGACATAGGAACAGGTGGGTGTTTGGAGTCCAAGCTCTCAGATGCAGTGTGTTCCATGGAATAGGCAGGCTGTATCCAAGCTCTGAGCATATCGCCAATTCATGAGCCAAGAAAATTCTTTACCCTACGCTACAAATTTTGTTGGGATATATGTATATGTGTATGTGTAAGTGTATATGTATATATGTACATGCATATTTTTATGCATGTGTGTGTGTATGTATGTATGTATGTATGTATGTATGTATGTATGTATGTGTAAGCTAAGGTCACATGTATGTGCAGACACTCAAGGAAGCCAAGAGAAGGTATCAGATCCCTTACAGCTGGAGTTATAGGCAGCTTCAAACTTCTTGACGTGGGTGCTGGGAACTCAACTCCAGTCCTCTGAAAGAGTGGCAAGTGCTCTTACCTACTGAACTATCCATCCAGCCCCACTTTGAGATTTTTATTATACCAAAATACTTCATTGGTTCGAGACGGTTCAAAAAGAATGATTTTCAGACAGTCGAGGACCATTGGTCATTGCAGGAAAAGGCAGACTAAAACCACAATGCCATTCCAGCCTACACTTACGGAAATGGAAAAATGTTAATGCCTCTCATGTCCTCAACTTTTCAAGTGTTGGCGAGGATCTAGAGCAACAGGCTCTCTTCCACATCACAAGTTGGATGAGAAGTTTGAATAATGACGGCAAACTAGGAGTTTCTTAAAAGGTACCCAGACACTAACCATGGAGCCCGGCCATCTCAATTCAAAGTGTTGCCTAAGAAATCATTTTGAAAATATTACCAAACAAACGTCCCTAGTTGCTTCACTTGTGATGTATGAAGAACAAGGCAAATGTCATTCGGTTGCTGAACAGATAATGCATACTCGCGCACGTGTGAGCACGTGTGTGTGTGTGTGTGTGTGTGTGTGTGTGTGTGTGTTTGATGTTGTTTTGAGACAGGTTACAACTCTAGTCCAGGCTAACATGGACCTTAGGTTGTAGTCCAGACTGTTGTTGTTGTTGGTTTTTTTTTGTTTTCTAAACTCACATCAACCCCTCTGTTTGAGCCTTCCAAGTGGTGGGATTATTGTGTGAGCACCTGGCTTCATGGAGGAATCATAAAAATCCATTTTGTGGGATCAAAGAAGCCAGGAGGAGAAGTTTGCATAAGGTGTCATTTGTTTTTGTTTAATTATCAGTGTTAGAAGGCTGATAGGTGGCTTTGAGACTGGAGGAATGATGTGAGATCAACTGGAAAGGGACAGGTGGCAGTAAATACCTGACAAAGGAACTTAAGGAAGTGGGCAATGTGGGCCGACAGCTTCAGCAGCTCTTGGTTTGCTGTGATGCAATGGGGCAGCTGTCTGTGGTGATGGGATTGTGTGGTAGTGACCCCTATGTATCTTGGTAGCTCAGGAAGCAGAGAATATGGGATGGAGTCAGGGATTGAGTCAGGGATGGAATGAGGGATGGTTATAACCTTTACGGCCCTGTTCCTATGGACCCACTCTCATCAGCTGGGATCTCACTGCCCAAAGGTTCTACAACCCTCCTAGTAGGACTACAAACCCAAAATAGGAGCCTGTGAAGGGCGTTTTAGACTTAAACTGTGGTCACATGCCACGTTGAAGATGTTTTGCACTTTGCTGTGGCGGCAGTGGCCACCAGAGTATGTGTCGTCCTCAAAATTCATTGGCCTTAAGATAGAAGCATTTTCATATGCAAATTAATAAAAATGATTTGAACAAGGACACAGTTGTACGAGAAGGCTGGCACGTTACTTACAGTGCTGAGCTATCAGTTGCCAAGAGAGGTCACCTGAGTTCTGTACGGTTACTATTTGCTTCTCCGCGTATTCTTTGGTGTGTTTCTTCAGATAGGCAAGATACTGAAAAGGAGAGGGGACAGGACTGCTCAGCGCCTGCTCTCTGTGCCCCGCGTTAGAGAAACGTTTGTGCATTCGTTCATCCATGTGTAATGCTGCCTCGTGATGCCTAAGACCGTTCTGCTGTGACTGCGTCCATTCAAGGGAGGAGACAAAGGGTCCTGCTTTCTTACTATTCCAGCAGCCAAATAAATAAACACAGTGCTCTGACTAGGACTCCACAGGGTAGGAGGTTAAAAGACCTTCTGCCCAAAAGCTTCATAGCCACAAGAAAAGTGTTCCTTGTGCAAAAATGTAGCAATAGAAATTCTCATCCTTGGAGTGAAGGTTAGATATTGTCTCTCTGTGAGAAGAGGCTAATGGGACACTTCAATAGGGGGATAAAATTCCTCCCAAGTTTGTGTCAAAGGCTGGCAGCATGATTGTTGCGTGGATGAGGGTTATGGAGGCAGGTAGGGTTCAAAGCTCTCCAGAGTACATGCATCCTTCTGAAAAATACCAGCTCTTACACTGCTGTTTTAGCCCTTCCGATAGAAGCACGTGAGGTTGGTGGGATAGCCCTTGACATTTAACAGACAGAAACAAATCACACAGAGAGGCGAAGGGGTTCCCTTAATGGCATTGGACAAGTTAGTGGTTAGGCTACTTCTATCGGCTCCTACTGATTTTACCCCCCTGTAGCTATTAACAAGTTTTGAAACAAACAAAACCAAAGTCCTTTCTCATCTAAAAGGTACATAGTATATTATCTGACTTTTGAAATTATTATGAGCATTCAATGAAACTATGTCCCACAGCTCTTAGGACATTGATGCAAATCCTAACTTCAAGGAATTTACAGTTGGGGTGTCATTAAAAAAACCATTTCCTTTAATCTCTCAGTTTACAGAGAAGCAACATTCACCCTGTGAGACATTAAGGACAGTGCATTCGAAGAGTGACAGGTGCTAACTCACATCTTTCAAACGAGGGAATAGAATATTACACGTCTGGCCATGGATTATGAAATATAGAAATTACGTTTTAATAAAAACTGTGGACTCAGCAGTCAGTATGGCTTTAATTATTGAACACATCATTCTAAAAAATTAAAGTGAGTAAATCTTAAGTATAATCAGGGAAGCCTTACTCTTCTGAGATATAACCTCTAAAATTAATGCTCATAAATTGAGGTTGTGACTTTAGGTGTTAAATGAACAAACATTTGCTGTGAACTTTATGGTACAGGCAACTTAAATTTTTAACTAGAGGAAGAACGCTTGAACACAATTTTCACAAATGAGGATATTTGAGTGCCCGACAGCGCATGACAAGCTATCTCTTTAATTGTCGAGGGATGCAGATCTGTGGGACACCAGTGCACACATCCGCCAGAGTGGCTGAACTGAGAGAGACAGCTGGATGAGTGGATGAGTGCAGTGTTAACATTTTCTGAAAGGATCTCCCGATGCCAAGGAGACTAACCCCTTTGCAGGCCTTGCCATCCCATTAATAATATGCCTTGAGACCATTTAAAACTAGATTCTTAATCTGCTGTCCTACTGGGCACGCAGTCTGTTTATGTTTAACCTGCTTTTAGAAGAACAATGCAAACAACTTTATTGTGCCTTGGACTTTCCAGACAATCAGCTTTTTACAACCCAGGGTAAGTTCACAGCTTTAATCTTTAGTTATGTTCTCTTCCCTGTCCATGACCTGGAATAATATTTGTGTGTATGTGTGTATTGTGGTAATCATTTTATGAAAATAGCCAACAGGTTAAAAATAGCTGTAAACTAAACAGATCTCTCATAAATATCAGAAGTGACATCAACATATAGGTTGATGACATTTGTTTGAGGTTTTGACTGCTATTCTGGGCCAGTCGGGGTCAACAAAGCAACAACTTCTTCTCTTGTAAAATTCTCTTGAAGATTCCTTAAAGAATTCTTCATCTCTTTCCCACACTGTGTTTTCTATGCTGTTCAATAAACATAGAGTGAGCTCTTTGTTAGAGATGGGCTGGCCACAGACCAGACAGGCAACAGGGACATATCAGACACACTCAATAGATGGGCTACAGACAGGCTACAGGCAGATGAAATACGTTGGAGAAAAAGTAGAGAATTCAAATTTGGGCTTGCTCTTGGTCAAAATAATCTAAGAGGAAGTCTGTGCTTTCATTCCTTAAGGTGACAATGACACAGGTGAGGTTGTGACTGTATGTCAGAGTTCTCACCTACTGCTTGTGGGAGGGCATTCAGTGCTCCTTGTGAGCCTGGCACTCTGCGCTGGTGCAGGAGATGCACACCGTGTGAGAGACCAGCCTGACTACATCTCAAAGATGGAAGCCATTTTGTTCTAAGGTCAGAATAAGTTCATTTCTGTATTCCGCTAAATTCAAGCTGTCTTGCTTTAACCTGTGTCTGGAATTTGACATGCTTCTCACTTTATGGGATTTGATTCCTACCTTGAACATACCCTGATAAGATAAAATGTGCTGCCAAATAATTTTGGAATGTTTTCAGCTACATTCCTTTGTGACCAAAATTCCTCTGGAAATTTCCCACCTCTTGAAAGCCTTGCTTTAGGGAGATAACCCTGTCTGACAGAAAACCATATGTGTTTTGATGCTAATTCTAAAACCCTTCTCTAGGGAGAGATAACCCTATCTGACAAAAAAAAAAAAAAAAAGCTTATATAATTTGACCAAAGAATTTTGGTAATGGTCTTCCTCTTACTCGGTGTAATTAACACCTAGTGACTTTGCAGGTCCAGTTAGGATCTATACTCAATAGAAATATGTCTGTCTTTCAAAACAATTATACTTGAATGATCTTAGGATCAGGGTTTGTTATTTATAGCCAAAAGAAATTTTCTAAAACCCCCATGAAGCATGGTCTAAGTAAGTACCATGGTCATCTTGTGGAATGCTACACAGAATGAAGGATCCTGAACGATGCTGCATGGACCTCAGGGCCATGACGTTGAACAAAAGCATCTGTACAGACAGTCTCCTTCTTCTCAATGCTTGCATCTGGGCCGAGCTGATCTCTAGTGTTAGAAGTTGGTGACACTCCTGCAGGGGGACTTGTGCAGGCGTCTGGAGGAATATGAAAGACTGGAGCGTTCTAAAGTTCATAGCAACAGTTTTTCTCTTTTCTCACGTGCATACTGCTGGTCCCCACAATCAGTCAGAACCACTAGTAAACATAAAGTTCTCTTGGACTTACAGCTCTTAATTTTTTATTTTCCAGGATGAGAAGGGCCAGCTTTTGGTCATTTACATAGATTTCATTTTCTAAGTTCTTTAGAGCTTCAAAATGGTTTTGGGTTTTTTCACTTTCATGGGTTCGTACATGTCTCATGTCTCGCTTCACAGTCTCCTGCCCAAATATAAAAGCCACAGTTATCGTCTAGGGTACAAAGAGCAGAGCGACAGCATTAGGGTGCCCGCCCACAGTCAGAACTGGGTTCTACATCCATTCTGGAGCCCTCCAGCTGACCATGGCGTGACTCCCTCCCACAGAACATTCCAAAGGTTGCTTACTAAAAACTTATTTGTGGACTCTGGTAACACTTAAGCAACATACCTTAGACACTAACAAAACTTTACAAAGTGCAATGTGCTTTGATCCTTGAGTGCCTGGCCAAGTTGGGGAGAAGGTGAAAGGGTTCACTGAGATTTTAAAAGAAAATTTAATTAAAGAAGGAGAAAATATTTATGCTGGGGATATTTATTTAGTTATGCATTTAGCTGTTGTTCATTTGCTTTTGCGACAGGGTGTCACGTATCGCAGGCTGGCCTCAGGGGTCACTATGTAGCGGAGGATGACTCTGGACCTCCAGGCTCCACCTCCCAAGCCCTAGAGTTACAGCTGTAGGCCACCAGGATAGTCTGTGCAGTGATGGGGACAGAGCCTGGGCAGCACATGTCAAGCAGGCACTCCTCCAACTGATCTCACTAACCCTGGTTCTGAACCATTTATTTATTAATTTTTCTTATTGAATTCTCTATGGAGTTCTTAATTATTACACTGAAGCAAAGCAACCTCATGGTCTGTATTCATCATATAGTCCTCAGTGGAAACATCTTATTAAGAAAAAGGAGTGTACATGTGTCCTTGAATGTGTGTGTGTGTGTGTGTGTGTGCATGTGTGTGTGTGTGTGCATGTGTGTATGTGTGCTTGTGTGTATGTGTGTGCATGTGTGTATATGTGTGTGTATGTGTGTATATGTGTGTATGCATGTGTGTGTGCATGTGTGTATGTGTGTGTATGTATGTGTGTGTGCATGTATTGCTTGTGTGTGTGCATTACACTTCCTTGTAATGTTCTTTTTCATATTTCTTTATACCCATAGCCTATCAGAAATCATGTTTGATATCTGGTTATATCAAAGAATAGGATAATTCCATGTTCAAGTAACCAACTCCACATGAAAAGTTTGTAATGAAACTACAGATTACACATTTTGAAAGATAGTAAACATTTCTTTACTGGCTCCTGTTTTGCTTGATCTCCTTCGATCTCTGCCTACTTACCTTCAAAAAGCACGGCCCAATCTGCATCCTATAAACAGGAGTGTTTAGATCTCATTGCCCAATATTCTTTCTACCATTATACCTGATTTGGTTCCAGAGGCCCCATCTTCTTAATTTTGGTTGTTAATCTGATAGAATTGGGAGCTATAATACCCAGAAAATGTGTAAAGCTCCCATCGAGGGCATTGCAGAGATGACTAGGTCATGAGGATGCTCAGTGAACAAATGCAGTGCAGTGAGGGACTCCAGCTTTGTACAAAGTATTTGGAGGTGGTGGGACTGTGGAAAGTGAGGCCCGGTTGGAGGAAATGGATATCTGGGGATACGCTATTGAATGGTGTGGCTTGGTCTTGGTCCCTTCCTCACATCACCTTTCTTTGCCTTCTAGTGGCCATGATGTAAAAGGCTTTCCTCAGCCATTCACCTTCCTCAATGCTGAAAGCTCAGAAACAGGAGAAGTGAGACAATCATGGTCCTCTGAGATCACACCTTTCCCTCATTAAGTCGGGTTTCTCAGGTATATATCACAGTAGTGAAAAACAATGCCCCTTCCTCTCATCCTCCATGTATATATTGACTACAATTTTAAGCACAAATATTGTTAGGATAACTTTAATAACAGTTGATTTCATGAAAATAGAGTAAATAGTGCTATTTGCATGCACCAATGTTTCAATTTAAAGAAGAAGATATGAGGGCTCTGGGCGAGAGCTTCCTTTTGTTCCAGCACTCTGGAGGCTAGGGCAGGAGACTCATGAGTTTAAGTCAAGGATGGACTACACAGAAAACTAAGGCCTGAGGACATGGTTCCAGTGGTACAGAACTCACCTAGCACAGGTGAGGTCTGGAATCCAATCCCTGACACCGTAAATTGCACAAAACAGAAAACCAAGACAAATGAAGCACAGTGGGGCTTTACCGTGTTGTTCGTGCATCTGATGATGTCCTTTCTGTAGCGGAAAATATAGGAGCTCAACAAAGCCTCCTCCTGTTTCTTTGCTGTTGAGAGAGTGAGGGACAGAGACAGAGACAGAAAAATAACTGTCCACAGAGTTGGTTTTACAAACCCTAATAATGTAAGACATGCATAGTTTTAACAGTCATGCTGTGATAAACTATTACCACAATAAAAGGCTGTTTCCCTGGACATCTATCTACCCCCCGTGTCTGGTTCTTCAGAATCAAACCACTTTATCTGTTGGGTTCTTTGTGTGTTTTGGTTATGTATGTGTGAGAGACAAAGGGAGGATTCGTGCATGTGAGCGCTCCAAGGGAGGGGAAGGTCAGAAGAAGGCAGCAAAGGTGTTTCTGGCAGTTGAGGGATGCCGGGCTTATCTCACGGGTGCTATGATCTGCACCCTGGTCCTCAGGACTGGGTACCAAATGCTCAATCACGGAGCCATCTCCCCATCCCCCAAGCACTTTTTTAGGAGTGTCCCTTTAGTTGTGCTTCCCACTTAGTTCAGTTTTCTTAAACTGTATGCTAATAAGGATGTGGCTATTTTCATACGTTTTCTATTCATTTCTTAGCATGACACAGAACATAATACTCCTGTCTACAAATTCTCCACCCCTACCTACATATAGGTTTTTCTCCCCTTTAACCTCCTCATAAAGTTGTGTTGTTCTTCTTCGACAAATTTTTACTCTTCAGACATCCCAACAGTGCAAGGATTAGTTGCTAGTGAGTCCATTGACACAACATTTTACACCAAGATTTACAACGCAATTGTGAAATGTGTTCTATTACTTCCCAGCTACTGTAGAGGAAGGTGTTATCTGCTGTCAGCATCGGTTATGAGGTTTGAATTGTTAGTTTTCCTCAGTAGAAGAAATCAAATGGTCTCCCTCTGGGCGGCACAAAGCAGCGTGGAGAAGAAAATCTTTTTAAAAGTACTTTTTAACGTTTCATTTTGTATATGTTCACATTTTGTTGTTTTCTTTTACTCTGGGCCCTGGCCTTCTGAGTCCCACAGTCAGTCCTTTCATCATACGGAGGCATCTTTAAGTGGTGTCTGCCCAAAGGCCTGTGCAGAGTTCCCGGGCAATGGCCCTCCACTTCCTGAATGAAGGCAAAAGTCAAACATTCTGGACCTTAGGTACAGGGCTAGGTGACTGCGAATTATTTATTGTGTAGGATCTTTTTTTTTTTTATTTGAAATTATAGCACAGTTACATGTGCACATGTTGTGCTGTGTGATGGGATGCAAAAGATACATACTTACATACATGGTTCATGCCTTCTGAACGCTCCTATCTCTGATAAGCCTTCTTTATCTCGGCCTTAGGGATGGGTTAGTGGGTTGGGGGACAGGCCTATGTACTTTAGGGGAAGAAAGGAGGTGGGAGGAGGGAAAGAGAAGGGAAGAGAAGGAAGGGGAGGAGGGAGAGGGAAACGTCTGAAGTATCACCTGAAATGTCATTCTGGAGGGACTTGAGTGTCTTGCTTTTGTCTTGGAAGTCGTCTTCTGCTATCTGAAGCCGTGGGAGGGTTTCAACTAGCTGCTCCTCTTTTACTTTGTTAATCTGTGCTTCCTTTATGACTAGATCCTTCAAAGAAAGTAACGCTGAGTGAGGAAAATGATTGAATAAAGGGGACATCCTCCAAAGGGGGTGGGGGGAGAGCTCTGTCTTCCATTGGAGCAGCCTAGAGAGGGACCTGGCACACATCCTGTATTTAATAAGTAAGTGCTACCTCATTCACTCAGCCTGGGAATCTGTCATTCAATCTACAAAGAGGTTGTCAGTTCTGAATTCTGCTGCTGGGTTTCCATTCCTACTATGTATGCAGCCAAAACACGCTTGAGGAAAGATGCCTTTGGCTTACCTTGTTCCACGAAAGGGGGCCGTGAAATACAACATGATCTTCCAAGAAATGCGGACAACGAAGAAGCAGCCAGATATAACAGGAGAGACAGACAAAGGGGCTTGGGGGAAAGCATGAACATACGTTTACTTCCATGTGCTGGTCGGTGTTTGTCAGTTTCACACAGACTGGGTCATTTGGGAAGATGGAACCATAACTGAAAACATGCCTCAACCTGATTGGCCCGTGAGCACACCTGTGGGGCGTTTCCTTGGTGATTGATTGATGGGTGGGAGGTGTCATCCCTGGGCAGGTGCTACTGCTTTATATACGAAAGCAGGCTGAACAAGCAAGCCACGGGGAGCAAGCCAGTGAGCAGTGTTTCTCTACAGCCTCTGCATCAGTTCCTGAATCCAGGTTCTTGCATTGTGTTCCTGCCTTGGTCCCCTTCAATGGACTATAAACGCCCTGGGATGTGCAAGCTAAACAAACCCTTTCCTGGACAGGTTGTTTATGATCAGAGTTTTATCTAAGCAATAGACACCTAACTAAAATATTCATCAAACTTGTGCTTTATTTAGTTCCAAATGGAATAATCATTTCTCTTAGAAAATTAGAGTAGATCTATAAATGGTCACTAAGGCAGAAACAGTCAGCTGATATTTAATATTTATTCTCTCTTCCTTCAAGGACATGAATTCTGGGTTACAACTGGGTACTTGGCCTCCATCTGGAGTATGGCTTCCCTTGGATGTGTGTTTATAAATGGAAGCTGTGGGTGCTACTCCTAGCCTCTGCCCTCAACAGAAATGGCCCTTTCATGTTGTGGTTTGCCTTGGAGTTCTCTCTGAATTTGTAAAATAAAGGCAAGAGCTCGAGATTTGGGCAGAGGGAGGAGTTGGGAGCGAGAGGGGAGGAGTCAGAAGAGGGGAGGAGTCAGGAGGGGGAGGAGTCAGGGGAGGAGAAAGGAAAGAAACGAGGAGAGAGTTGTCGTGGGAGAAGGAGAAGCTGGAGACCTGGCAAATAAAAGGTGCAAGGGATGAGGGACTTGGGAGCTAGGAATAGGACAGTGTAGGGTGGATCTGCCCAATCTAGACGCTAGATTGTTTTCATATTAATTGAGTTGCGTTTTCTTTGGGTTGGAGAGGAAACTGCAACAAACTGCAACAAAATTTCATTCTTCTCCTGGCTGGAGAAGGAGGGAAGCCATCCTTTGAACTTTCGTGTCAGCTTTGTGCCGAAGTGCCGAAGATGATCTATCAGTCCTGTGCTCTTACCATGACCTGAACCAGGAATGACAAATGAAAGTCTACTACTTTGCTTCCATTGAAAGGACACATAAATGGACTTGGTCACTGTTCTATTGCAGTGAAGAGAAAGCATGACCGTGACAACTCTTATAAAGGAAGGCATTTCATTGGAGCTGGCTTGCGGGTGCAGAGGTTCAGTCCATTATCATTAATGGTGGAAGCCTGGTGGCATGCAGGCCGACTTGGTGCTGGAGAAGGAGCTGAGAGTTCTACAGCCAGACAGGAAGCAGGAAGAGAGACACTGGGTCTGGCTTGAGCATTTGAACTTCCAAGCCCAGTGATGTAATTTCTCCGACAAGGCCACACCTACTCCAACAAGGTCACACCTCCTAATACTGCCACTCCTGGTGACCATGCATTCAAATCTGTGAGCCCATGGGGGTCGTTCCTATTCAAACCACCACATAATCACTCCCATATCTCTTGCCCCTTCCTGGTCTTTCTTAAGGATTAACTTCCCAGTGAAGTCTATAGTTTTGTTTGTTGGGTTTTTTTTTAAGGAGGTCTAATCTCATTTACTCCAGGTTACTTCAAACACATTATCTGCTATTTCAAGTTTACTTTTTATTGATTGACTGGACAATAAAATTACCCTGGAATGCACCAACCCTCCCTTGAGCACTCCTTGGTCCCAAGTAGAGGCGAAGGTCACACTTGTGAGGATGCTTGCCAGAAACACACCAAAAGCTAGCCACAAGGTCTTTCATCGATGCAGAAACAGCCATTAGTGTCTTCTCTGGCTGCACTGAGCGGCAGGCCTCACTCGCCTATGTTAAAGCGATAATAAGCACATAGCTTGCGGGTCACTGAAGGGGACATGCCCTCTACTCGGGTTCTCTACTGAAGCAGACATGATATCCCCAGGCCTTAGCACTGAGCAGGGTAAGAGACTCAATTTTGTATTATCTATACTGCCTCCTCTGAAAAAGGGCAACGGGACATGCCTGAGTGCATTCATTCATGATGTCTGCATGGGGCATCGTCACTCGTTTTGTGTTTGGAGTGGCTATGGGTCCCAGGTATAGCACAAGTCAGGGAAGTCGTTGCTTTGTCTGTAGGATCAGGGTGTTGGAATGGGACAGCCAATGAGGACTGAATCTTCTAGCTTTTTCTTAAGCATCTCTGATTCCTGGGCCAAGTGCTTATTCAGCTCAGCAATGATGAGCTCTGACTTCTCCTGAGGGTCCCCACCTTCTGGAACTGGAGCCTCAGAAGGCAAAGAATTGTCCCTGCCTGAGGGTTGAAGCTTTTCCTGAGAGTCCTGGTGGGTTTTACTTTCAACTGTCCCTGTGTGTCTTTCTTAAGTGTTTGCTTTGCAAACTTCAGGTTCTAAGGGGTATAAAGTCGAGAGCCTAGATAGACTGTGACCAGCCTGCATAGCTTCAGAAGGTCAGACTTTATACTAAGCAATTTCATGGTGGCTCTGTTTCTTGGAAGAGTTTGTGGGACCCAAAGATATACAGAGCTTATGGAATACTCTGATAGGTGAATTGTGGCAGAGTTCCCAACACCATGGAAAAGCCAGCACATTATTGCCTAGAAGACACAGCACTTCCCAGGTTTTTGGAACTGTATTTCATGAACAGGACTAATATGCAAGACTGTTTGCCTTGGGAGGTATGCGTCAGAGATCTCAATGACAACAGCACATCTTGACTTTGAGTCCTGTGAGTTTGGAGAGCTCACAGCTGGAGAGAGCAATGGTCCCACAGAGGGTACTTTATGGTTCGTAGATCAGAACCTGAGATTGTTTCATTTCTACCCGGGGATCCTTGTGGCACGAGCCAGAGGCAGAAACAGATTTACCGTGTGTCTGGGGATACGGATGGTGATTGTCGTAATTATCACAATGGTACGCGGCTGCCATCAGTCCTTGTCTTTTGTGAATTAGCGTGTAGAGACAGAGATTTGATGTGGAACACAGGCTACAATTCAAGTGCAAGCACAAGGACCACTTACAATGGATTTTTAATTGTAATTAATTAATTGATTAATTTTCTTCAACACACCAATCTATTTTATCCATAGATATCTTCTATTTCTTCCTGGTTTAACTTGCCTCCTTCCACTGAATGAAGTTACCTACTGTATTGAATGGGGTCCCTTTCCCTAGCTTTGGGATGTGGTAAGGACTGTTCCAGCATGGTGGTAAACTGTTAGTGTTGTAGTAAAGAACTGACTGACAGTTTGTGTTTAGCATGTGTGAAGCCCTGTGTTTAATCCCCAGAATGTACACACTAGGGTGCTGACTTCTTAATACCTTCAGGTATTTTTCTGATCTGGCCTATGCGAAGCCCTGTTTCTCACTTAGGTTGTTGCAGAAGCTTCCTGGTTAATTTCCTGAATCTAACGTTGTTTTACTGAATTCTGTTCAATGGAGTGATTTGTGTGATCTTACTTAAGTAAAAGCCAGCTCGTTTTAGAATATTCCCATGGCTTCTAAGCCCAGGGAGAGCAAAGGAAAAAAAAATTACAAGTCTGTTAATGTGTGGCCGACTCAGGGATTGTCACACAAGGGAGTGAGCTACCATGGTATGAGGAGTGGTTAGCTAGAGCTCACATGGCTGGTCCCTCCAGGAGTTTCATCAGCTGTCTTGCTAATAATATTCTGCTCTTTCAGGGAGCAATTCTCAGTCAGTGACTATTCCAGGGCATAACTCAAGAGTATTTCAAACTCAAAACCATTTCAGCTCTGGAACACTCTCTTATTGGCTAATTTATTCAGAGCCCTCCCTCCACCAACACGTTGTCAAGTTGTGTAATGGCTAAAAGGCTCAGAGATTTCACAGAAATTACTCTAATAAACCCTGGTGATCCTGATGCACTCCCAGCCTCTGCTTTCTGGAGATGACTCTACCACTCTGAGAATGCTGGGTCATTTCTTTAGCAACACCCAACACTTATTTACTCCTCAGATAGTACTATCCTGCTGTAGAACTTCCGGGTCTACATGTCCTGTGTCTGGAGACAATTGTAGACGTGGCATACATCCTTGGCCCCAGTAAAGCTGGATTGTTCTCTAAATTACTTACAGCAGTACTCAGGTAATACCGCGTTTCCAGCCTGTCCCATGTCCCTGCTTGAGTTTTCTCTGTAGTGCGAATTAATACCCAGTGTGCTACCTGATCTTCTCAACTTTTTATGTCTGGTCTCCCCTCTCTGTGGTTTAAAAAAATTACTAACTTGATTATTTTTAATTGTGCATATGAGTGTGTGTCTTTGTACAGCTATGTGTACGTGAGTGCTGTGGAGGCCAGGGGTGTTAGATCCTCTGAGCCTGGAGTACAGTCTGTCGTGAACCGCCTGAGGTGAATGCTGGGAATTGAACTCCAGTCCTCTGCAGTAGCGGTGCATTCTCTTAACCACTGAGCCATTCCTTTAGGTACCTCTCTGGAGGATTTAATGTGTTTTTCAGCATCCAGAAGAACGCCAAGCTGTTTGGGTATGCTACAACCAATGGAGGATGTCACTTGGGGTGCCCCAGTCAAATGGAGGATGCTCTCCACCCTGAGTCTTCTCTGTTTTTCAGATGTGTTTTCTTTGGCTTATCTATTACCCGAGCTCTACCTATTTCTATCTCACCACAAGCTATTTTGTGGCCATCATTTCTGACATCTCTTCTCCAAGCTCTTGTATTTTCCCATATTGACAACCTGTCTTCGCATGTATATTAAATCACATTTTAAATTCGTAAAGAAATGTTTGACCACATTTTTAAAAAAGTACCATTTGTCTCCCCCTTTCAATTGTTTTTCTCAGGATGTTTTTGTTTGGATGATGTGTCTGCTTAATTTTCAGTCTTCATATTAGAAAGAACAGGCAAGATGGAAGGGTTCCCACAAGAGGAGGATGGGGTTGAGGGGAAGTGAGTTCAGACCACAAGGAAATTTTATATGGACATTCTAGGGCTATTTCCTTGATACTATGAGACTCTCTTTGGCATAGCTTAGCGAGACTCCTCTGTGAAGTTGGTCAGTTTCAGGAAAGCATTGAGTAGGGAGTCAGCTCGATAAGATCGTGGTCGCTTTGAGTTGTAATCGCTGTGATTGCCCCTGAGTAATGCTAGTCGTCTTTCTATGAATAGTTAGCAAGTGTTACATTGGACAAGAAGTGTCACCCATAGCTTTAGTGTTGAAAACTTAGTTCTCCTGTGGGCAGTGCTATTACTGGGGGTTGGGAGTAGGGTTAGAGAGGAGGGGGAAGGTGGAACAAGCAGATGGGGTCTAAGTGAAGGAGCAGGTGATGGTGAATGTACCCTTCACTGGTGTCTCGCCCGGGTCCCCTTCCTGCCCCTCTTTCTTTTTTGCATTCTGGCCATGAGGAAGTATTCAACTTTGTTCTACACAGGCTCTGATGGCCATGTTGTTCTGTCCCATCACAAGCCTTTAACCATGGAATAAGCCATGGATTTGAACTTCTGAAATCAGGAGGGTTGGCTTTTTTTTTTTCTTTAGTATTTCTTTCTTTTAAGTTCTCTTATGTATTCATCACAGCAAAGGAAAGCTAATCAATATACCTGTGGTAGTTTGACTGAGGAATGTCCCCCACAGTCCTGAGTATCTGAGTCCTTGGTCCCCAGGGTGCGGTGTGAATTGAGAGGTTTAGGAATGGCCTTCTGCAGTATATCACTGGGGCAGGCGTTGAGATCGTGACGCCTTGCCCCACTTTCAGTTGCTTTTTCTGCTTCCTGCTTGTGGCTGAGAGGTTGCCTCTCAACTCCCTGTCCCTGCTGTTATGCCTCTCACTGGCCGTCCCACCTTCAGCCAGAACGGACTCTTTCCCCTCGGGAATTGACAGCTAATTAAACTTTCCTCTTATAAGTTACCACGATCATGGTATTTTATCACAGCAATAGAAAAATAAATAATATGATATCCAACACACTGTAAGTTAAAAGCAAAACAAAATGCCGGCGCAGTGAGAAGACAGGTATCCTGCAATTTGAATGAAAATTCCATCTACCTTGAGAATCATATATGTGCCCACTTCTGATCCAAGCTATGAAACGCCAGCTTTTGCTCCTCCCCTTGATCTCCGCTGTTTCTCCAATGGTGGCCTCCAAGGGTAGGGAGGCAGTGTGGGAGAGCGTGTGCTGTCAGTCTACAGCATCTGGAAGCCTGGATGTGTTCAATGCCTGTTGTCTCTACTTTCTCTAAGTCTCTTGATTTACCCTGGGTTGGCTTTTGACAATTCTTAAGGGGTTCTGAGATCTACTCCCGGACATTCTCCCCACTTTATTGTGACAGCTCCCACTGGCTTCTTAACTCCACCCTTCCTAGAAGTGTGTATTGTCTGTTAATCGACAAAATTTGAAGTGCATGCGGGTGGGTTTTGTTTTGTTTATAACTCAGAAAAAAATGTATCCTATTTCTGTTTTTTTTTTTTTCCAGATAAAGAAGAAGCATGCGAAATGGACTGTGATCTTGCCTTGGCTCATACCGGAAGGTTTATTTTATGTTTACGTGATCGTGGTCACACACAGTATCACTCTTCTCCCCTCACAGAATCTTCCAAAAGCATCCGCACACACAAACCAATGCTTACCTCATACTTGTTTAGTTCTTTCATTAACTTTTTTTCTTTTTTGATGTAATCCTTCTCCTCTACCTCTAGCTGCTCCTTAATTGTCTCGATTTGGTTCACAAAATGACTGATCTCCTTCTGTCTACGCTTTGTCTAGTCAGAGGGAAACGGGACCTTATGTCATCACTTGCGTCATGGTTAGTCTGACATTTCTAAATGACCTGATAAACTGAGGGATGTTTCATCAAGCACCGAGGAGGGGGACCTTTCTTCCTTCAGTCGTCCACCAAATCATATCTAAAGGGACTCGTGGTTGTATCCAAAGGGTCCACATAGGAATGATAAAGGACTTGTGGGAAGCAAGGACCTGCTTCCCTACCTCAAAGACACAGCCTGGAGAGCATTAGTATTTGCTGAATCTCTCTTGGACCAGCTAGATGGTTTCACAGGTAGACACTCTTACCCCCAAGCCTGGTGACTTGAGTTTTATTTCTGGGACCCATATGGTGGAGGGAGAAAACTAATCCCTTGAAGTTGTCCTCTGCCCTTCACCTCAGCATGTGCTTATCTTCATAGAAATAAAGAGATGTAATGAAATAAAAAAGATTTAAACATCTCTAGTTAACACACAACAAATGGATAGGTCTCTAAAGAAAGAAAAATAATAGTTCATTGTAACCATCAAATTAGGAGAAAGGAAAATATCTTTTAGTAAAAATAAGGATTACTTAAATATTGAGATGGGTGGGACTCATTTCTGTGTAGGGAATTACCATAATTCCAAACACTTTGGGTTCCTTTACCTCTTTGAGCAATTGACGTCGTTTTTCTTCTGCAATCTCTATTTCGGTTATGATTTTTTTCAAGGTCAACTTTGTCTTTTGTAGCCAACGTGAATGTCTTTTTCTCGAACAGAGTAGTCTCCACTGATTTACGATCCTAGAGACAGGAACATAACAGAATGACCATTAATTATATTGGCACAGTGGTTTCCCTCAAACACAGAGCAAAACTTGACCAACCACAATTTTACAGTGGCACGTGGGCTGTCATCGAAGTGCCCTGCAGATGCTAACAGTCAGAAGGCAGAGCGCTGGCTGCCTCAACACTGAGTGTAAGAGCTACGCAAGTGAGACGTGCTTCTGACTCCCATCAGCATAGAGCAGAAGAGAGCCACACTGTACTGCTCTCTTCTCCCACATCAAGGATGGAAATAAGGATAGGCCTTCCCTGGCAGGCCCCAGGGAAGGTGGAGAAAAGAGAGGCATAGGCAGAAATAGTCCTGGGATTGCCCAAAGTGTTAATGAGAAAGTTCAAGGTTTTAGATTCTCAAACTTTTCTCTCTGTCACAGCTATATCTTTGGAGAATAGTAGAAATATACGATCTGAGTTTTATAAGCTATAACATTAATAACAACAGTACTAATAAAATATAGCTAAGGGCCAGTGAGTGCTTTCTGGGTACATTGATCTGCATACTTTTGGTGGATTGTCTCTGGCAATCACAACAGATTTGTAAGGAGGGGACCACTCTCATCGCCAGCTTTACAGTGGGAACGTGAGAAGGAATGAACCGAGCCACGGTTAGGACTAGCGAGGCAGAGCGGTCCACAGGAGTCTGCTCCTCACATTGCTCTTACTATAAATAGAAGTCTGGACAGACAGCAAACACTGTGCCATAATGGCAACCTTAATCTTTGGAAAACTCTGTTTTTTGTTTGTTTGTTTTTCAATGAAAAACCGAACCAACCAACCAACCAAAAATAAACAAACCCAAACAAACCAAAAAACCCCCAAACCCAAACCCAACAACAACAAAACAACAACAACAACAACAACAACAAAAAAAAAATCCCAAACCCCAAAACAATTTAATGAACACATCTAGTTCAGAATGAATTTATATACAATTTAACTTAGGATAGTAATTCTATTGGAATTATTTGTAGCATATACTACTGACACACACACACACACACACACACACACACACACACACTTTACCATCTCTGAAGTTCTCTTTCCAGACTTTCAGTCAGGAGTTTTATTTGTTTTCGATATACTTCCTGTGTTGCTCTGAAAACAATAGATACATGTATATTGGATTTTATATTTATAGTTTTCAAATACATAAGAAAGTCTTAATGTATTTCTTAAAATGAGTATGGCTAATTGTAAAACAACTAAGAATTTCAGTGGCCATCTTACAGAAGGGCACTTGAACTGCTCCTCCTACAAGTCTTGGGTTTAATATCCAAGAACGGAAGGAGAGAGTCTAGGAAAGCAATTTCGCACAGGTCTCTGTGAGGCTAATGGTGAATAGGGAAGAATGTGGCTGGCTAGGATGGAGATGAGGTTGTACCAAGGAAAGGGTATAATCATTTGCGAAGGGCATAGAAAGTCAGAATCCTAACATGAAATAGTCTGTAATGCTTGCTCCCCAGGGGCCAGGAAGGGAGAAAACAACAGGACCACAGGCTATTGAGGAACTCTGCATTCTTGATAGGTCTTACTTTGTACCACACAGAACACAAAAACACAAGACAACTTCTTGAACTAAGGGGAGGATTGAAGTCCGAGAAGCTTTCTTGTGGATGGAAACGCAGACTTCACCAGTAGAAGCAGAAGCCTATGTTTGTTTTTGCCTTCCCATACCGGGGCTTGGTACGGAAATGAATTAAAAGCCACTTAAGTAAAAAGCTACTTTGTGTCTTTTCAAAGACAGAATACTCATAAATGAAACAGAAAGGAAAAATGTTGTTACATAAGGTTTTGAAGACCAGAAATACAAGTGAAAGCAATCAAGATGCGATTAAATGAACCAGAAACAATCATGTCTATGTTTCATGGTCTATTTGAAATGATCCAATAGCCTATTCTAGATCTCCAAGTTTGTTCACAAGTTTACTACTTTTTAACGAATTTGTTGACTTATATAACATGTTCCACAAATGATCTGAACCAATTTAAAATAAGGTAAAGATAACATGGAATATCAAAGAGCATAGCAACAGTTAAATATTTGATTCTGAGCTTCTTAATAAGCAGAGCAATAACTGATCAAAAGTTTGGGTGTGTAGTGCCACGCTCCCTTGTTCCCAGCACTCAGGAGGCAGAGGCAGATGATAGGTCTTTGTGAGTTCAAGGACAGCTGGTCTATAGCGTACGTTCAGGACACCCAGGGCTACATGGTGAGATACTGTCTCAAAAAAATCTATAACTAATAATAAGTTTGCACTATTGATTAGAAAAATAAAATCTGACTGAAAAAAATAATTCAGTTTTCCTGATTTTTCATAGAAGTTCATAGTTTCCTTTTGAAGCTAATATAATGAAAATAGATGTATAAGTAGTTGCTTATTTATACAGAGACAATCATACAGAGAACCTACACTTCATATCTGTGCTGAATAAAATATGAAAATGATGAAAACAGATATGGCCAAGTGGTAACATTCTGAGAAATCATTGAAATGAATATGGGATTTATTTACATAGTTTAAAAATACTTATTGTTGAGTTTAAACTATGTCTAAATAAAGATAAAAAGGTCACCTGTATGAAATGTGGTTCTTTAATCTTTTCTCCAATTACACAGTATTTACTGATCACACAAAGATTCTAACGGCCAACATTTGGCCTTTTCTGTTTCCTGTTTTACAGTTTTTGAAGTTGAAATTTTTAACTTATCTTCTTCCACTTATGCAGCTATTTCAGGTTAAAGGACAAGTCATTTTAACACACACACACACACACACACACACACACACACATATATATATATATATATATATATGTTTTAATCACCTCCCTTAGTTCTCTTTTCTCCCTCCTTTTAGTGATCCTTCATCCCTCCAATAGTTTCCTTAGTATTTTCATATAGTTTTTTAATGAGAAACCTCAATTCCACATGTGAAACAAAACATGTGAGTTTTTCTGACTGAGCTTTATTTGATCTATCCGACCTGCAAATGACACAGTCTTCATATTCACCAGGTTGAAAAACAGTGAATAATTCTATTGTTTGCAAATGCCACATTTTAAAAAAATCCATTCTTCCATTGATGGCTATCCATAACTTGTCTATTGGGAATATCGGTGTTCAGGGCTCTCTATCGTATGCTTCTAAGTTTCTTAGGGTATACGCGTTAAGACTGCTATGCAGTGGCTTGTTAGTGATTCTTTAATAAGCGTGTTACAGTTTTCCTCTTAACTCGGCTACCTTCCCAAATAACTGAGTCTGGACTATTACATTATTTAACATGTTTTAAAGGCACAACAACTGAGCAGTATTGCTTTATTTTCATCCTCTAAACTACTCTGGTTACCCCCCCAGCCGATGTTCCTGATATACTTGTATTTTGTGGTTTTTCTGTCCTCCAGCTGTTTTTCTCATCATGTCTCTCGGACTCTTTTACCCATGGCTAGTCCTCCCTTCCTCTCCTATCCTTTCCTCTTGCTGGGGAGGAAGTCCTGCCCTATTCTTTCCCCTGCACAGTCATTGGATAATAAGCTTTTATTGACAAATCAGATAACAAACGGGGATTCTATTATGTATTCTATCTTGGTGAGTTTAAAGTGACGTACCTAAATCAATGTCTATCATAACTTACATAAACCTAAAAACATTTTCTTAAATCCTACATAACTTAAGTTTAGTTGTGAGACTGTAACTAGCTAGTTTTCAACCCCATCAGAGACGTGAGAAAGAAAAAAAAATATTAGGAAATACAGACAAGCAGCTTCCAGAACTATAGAAATGACATAGATAGCTGGCTGCCTGGACACTCCCCCGAAACTTACTCTGTGTCAGGGAGCATCGTCTTCAGCCTTCTAGTCCAGAATAACTGACAGACATTTTTTTTTTCGTGATGCAGAAATTATGAAGAACTTGCATACCTTGTCCTTGCAAAGCTTGGCAGTCAACTTCCCTACATCCAGTTTGTCCAGCTTGTCCAGTATTCTGTCTTTAGTTGGAGCAAGGACATTTTCTTGCCCAGTGGCTATCTTGCCACAAGGAAGCAAACTCCATAAGGAAGTTCTTTGATGCTCATCACTGAAGTGGAATGGGTGTACTGGCAGGAGCGGACCCATCTTATTGTCAAAAAGGCTTAGTAAAGTATCTTTAAATACCATATTCTGTTGATCTTTGTGGTTTTGAAGACTATCTATCTATAATATATCTGAAATTGTTTCTAGCTATTTACTTTCTGTTCAATCCAGGAAACATACTTTTGCAATTAACTAAACTAGTATCTAACATGACCGTGAGTTTGATTGACTGCCGATTTGCATTTCGTAATTATTTTAAACATTTTGCAATTATTTTAAACAACTATCAGGGATTAACATTGCATTTTTATCTCTGTGAAGAGAGACCATGACCAAGGCAACTCTTCTTTTCTTTTCTTTTCTTTTTTTTTTTTTTTTTGAGCTGGGGATCGAACCCAGGGCCTTGTGCTTGCTAGGCAAGTGCTCTACTGCTGAGCTAAATCCCCAACCCCAACATTGCATTTTTAAATGAATTGCATAGGCACAACACCTTAGCATGTTGGAGCAAAATATAATCTTAAATCTATATTAATATACAAAGCTCCGTACCACTGTAACTAAATATAACCTTAGTTTGTATCAATATACAAAGATCTATACCAAGGTTGGGTCATACATAGATTTGTTTAGTTTTTTTTTTTTGTTTGTTTATCTTAAGGAACCCCCATGCTGATTTCCATAGTGGCTACACTGATGTAGCCATCAATAGTGTGTAAATGTCCTTTTCTCTACACATCCTCCCCATAATCTGTTTTCTTGATGATAGACTCTTATTGGAGTGAAATGGAGCTCTTATTTGCATTTGTTTTCTTGCTAAAGATGGTGAACAGTTTATACTGCATTAGTTGACCAGTTATGTGTCTTCTTTGGAGAAGTTTGTTTAATTCGCTTGCACATTCACTGAATGGACTATTTGTTCACTGGGTATTTATATTTTTGAGTTGTTTATGTGCGTTGGACAGTGATCCTCTATCAGACGAGCAGCTGGCAAAGGTCTCCTTCTGTTTCTGGGCTTTCTTTTGACAGCTGTTTTCTCTGCTGCCCAGGAACCTTATCACTTGATAGAATCCTGTCTGTCAGGCTCCATTGTTATGCCTGGGCTATTGCACTCCTATTCAGAAGGTTATAGTTTATGCCTGTATTTAAAATGATTTTTCATTTTCTGGTAATAGTCTCAAAGTTTTGGGTCTTACTTAGTCTTTTCTTTCTGCTTCATTGGCCCCTATGGTGCAGGGACTGAACCTAGAGCTTGAGTGTGCAAGGCAAGTGTGTTGAGTCATGTTTCAGCCTTGCACAGATACATTTTTAAATGGAATATCATATTATAGAATAATAAAATTCAATTTTTAAATGCACACTATATATATGCATTTGAAAGTACATGTAGCAAGCTATTAATAATTATTTCTGTGAAGAAATTAGGATTACTTTTCCCATAAATTATACATCTTTACCTTTAGAAATTAAATTTAGGTATAGGCACTACTTTGTTAGGCAAAGAACGTAAATGACTTAGAATGGCCAAGATGAAGTATATTGGTGAAGAGCCCTGAGATAATGGTCAGATTCATGCTGGCCCCTGGCCCTGAATCTGTTCCCTCTCGCATCACCCAGCTTCTGTTAACACCTGTCAACTCCTTCAATGAAAGATGCACAGATGGTGACCTTTCTGAACTGTGAATCAGAAAGACCTATTCATAAACGTACTTCCCTGTAATACTCTACGTGAATTACATGTGCAAGCATATTGTTTCAGTTTAAAGAAGCATACACAAAGAAAATTTTAAAGTGGCAAAGACCCAAAACATACATATTAAGGTTACGAAGGGTTGAAAATCCTTCTTCCATGTTTTTGATGTCATGTTTTCTTTGTGTTAGGAAGGTTTCTTTCTGATTAAGAAGCTCCATCTGTTTCTGATGTCTAGGATGAGAAAAAGAAGTGACAGTCATTTCACTGAAAGTTAAAATGATCATCTTGAGGTACTGGAGGTTGAACGCAGAGGCTTAGACACTATAGGCAAAATTTGAACAAAACCCTTCATTTCCCAATGCAAGAAAAATTTGCATGTATAAATTCTTTTGAAAGGAACTGGGGGCCAGAGAGTTGTCTCAGTGGTTAAGAGCACTTTTTCTTGCAGAGGACCTGGGTTTGATTCCCTGCCTCATATGGCACCTACAGCCACCCATAACTCCAGTCTCAGGGAACCAATGCCCTCTTCTGACCTTGAGTACCAGGAGGAGGCGTTCATAAATACATGCAATCATAATATCCATGCACATAAAATAAAGTAATTAAATTAAAAAATTTAAAGGAGTTGGGGAAAATTAGAGTCTGAAATCTTTCAGCAGCTTGAGAACTGTAAATTTTATGAAAGTCCTATGTGTAAACTTTATGAAGCCACTGAAAGAATTCTAACTGCAGCAGTAACAGGACAGCATAAATCGTCACACTGCTCTGTCTGGGTTCTCTCAATGCATTCGTAACTTCCCCTAGGCTTTCCCCCCCTCCTGTCTAAGTGATTCACCTTCAAAATCACCTTAAGGTGACACAGAAAGCAAAGTCACTTGTGACATCTAAGTTACATACGTCTATGCTTGGGTTTAAGAGTCATCACGCATGCTCGTAAGGATCCAATGTTTTGATAATGTTTTGGGCACATATTGGGATGGGACGCTTGGGAAGTGGGAAGTGACTTAGTATGGATGAGGTCTTAAGGGTAGGGTCTTCATGATGAGACTGCTGCCCTTCCAAGAAGAGAGAAGAAAACTCACTCTTTCCCTATGTAAGGGGAGAGGAAAGAGAAGATGAGAAGAGGTAGGGAGGGATGGGAGAGGGACAGAGAGGAATGGCTGGAGGGAGGGTAACAGGAGACAGAGAGACAGAGAACACCATCTGTAAGTCAGGAAGTGAGTCATCATTGGAACCCAAACATGCTCATGTTGGCCCTCTCGTTGTAGGATCCCAGCCATTAGAGCTGAGAGATAAATTTCTGTGAAAGCCAGCCAGATGATGGCATTTTGTTATGGAGATTGAGCTGAAGACAAAACAAACAAACAAAAACCAAAAACCAAACCAAACCAAACCAAAAAACCCCAAAAGAACAACAACAACAACAGCAGCAGCAACAACCCCCAACAATGGCAGTGAATTTTTAGTGTTATGGTCATTTGCTATCAGTTCGTGTTACTCTTCTGGGTGGCACCTATTGATCTGGGGAAGGTTTGTATACCACTTGGTAGAACAGCTGGTATTCCGTGCAATCAGATGAGACACAATGATTGCAGCAACTCCATAGCTTAAACACTACAACAATGAACAAACTCTGCCTCATATAAATGGGCCTGGACACAGAATTTTTAATCTATGAGATGTAGCTTCGGTTGTACTAAGTGAGTTTTTTTTTAAAAAATATAATTTCATATTTTCAAGATACCACTCTGTAATATTCATAAGGAAAGAATCATTGAGAATTGACTATCTACACAGCAATGGGTGGTGTCCCAGGCATACAGGACCAGATAAGATGGAATGCCTTTGCTGGCTCTCTGTAGTGCAATAAGGCCAAGGGTTTGATGCCCAGTTGTTATGGAAAGGCGTTCGGTCAAAGGGTTGGAGGTAGTCAAGTTGGGGGTGGAACAGCAGAAGGAGAGAAAACTAAGAGGAAAGCAAAAGCAAAGGATGAACAGAGAGAAAGGAACAGTGGAGGAATATTTGGGAGGTTGAATTATCAAGGTTTCTTGACCAAATGGAGTCCAATACATAGTGAATGAGAAATGATCTCCTTGAATGCTTTCTGATGTCACTGTAGGTAACCGAACTTCTGTCTGGGAAAGGGAATGTGCACAAGGCACCAGCTTTGACTGAGGTACATATGACAACTCACTGGAAAGTCTCACACAGGAATTACTGGTTTCCCCGAGTCTGGTTTATAAGGGTAAATAATGCATTTCAGTTGTTGTAGATAAGGAAAGCATTTCTTAGCCCCATAAAGGCAGATGAGAAGTGTGATTGATTATTGGATAAAGAATATTTTGCTGTTAACTTTGTTGACAACTAAGATGAGCTTTGATGGACAGTCAACACTTGAACAGTAAATCAGGCCCCTAACTGTGGCAATCTGATTCGCACAGACAAAGACGTACTCTTCAGCCATCTTCTGTCTCAGCAAAGACATAGCTTCCTCTTCCTTCAACGCAACCTTATACTGTTTGAGGAGCGTGTTCAGTCTATCTCGGAGATCTTTGTTCTCTTTATGAATTTTTTGTAGTTTTTCAGCCACCTAGGAAAAAGAGAGACAGAATTAAAGGAATTGGTTCATGCTTCCTTAGAGAGAGTGAACTTGTCGTGAGCCATGTCTAGAGTACTATAGACTGCTCAAAACACAGACGATCTTGCATGAAGATAGAGTGACTCAGTTCTACAGCAAACATGCAACTATCTTTTTGGAGCTTCTTCTGGGAGTTATGAAAAATGTATAGAAAGGTTGGAAACATTGACATAAAACCTTAGAATGATAATTCATAATGAAAGGGAATAGTATAAACCATCATTGATCACAAAGCAAGCACTTTGTGTCCTTTTCCCAGAATATACAGTGTGCTAGGGCATAAAAAATGGTCTCTCACAGAAGCACTCCCTCAAAGCTTCTCTGGTCACGTTTGTTCCATGGTATGTAGAACTGGGCCCCTGCATCCTCCAGCCCCCCACAAAGTGTGAATATGATAAATCTTTAGGTTGCTTCAACCTAAAGCAGATGGAAATATTTGAAAAATAAAAAAATTTCCAGAAGGTTCTAAAAAAAATTAAAATTTTATAGACCAATGGAATTCATATGGATGAACTGATATGGAAGGTATTGTAAATACTGTAGAGATACAGAATATGGGAGGGTAAGCATAAATTAGATACAAGAACTATGACAATATTTTATAGAAGGGATTTTGAACTTGACAAAAGATTTTTAAGCCCAATCCCCCGACAGATCCAGGAAGATGACTGTAGGACTGATTGAGGACAAACAGAACCACCTGTGCCCAGTAATGTGCTTCAGGAGGTGCGATTTCACTTTAAATGAGATAAGAAAGTTAAGTTTGGTAGGAATGGTGTGTACTTCAGAATAACCCTCTGGTAGAGTACCATGAAAGTCATTTGATGGAAACAGTCTTTTTATAATTATTGAATAGCTAACAATATAGTGATGGAGGAGTCAGCCTTGTCCTAGGAGGAAGCAACTGTACACACAGAGAGGGCTGCGACGTAAGCCTATTCTTGCCCTTAGAGCATTCTGAGATTTTCTTGGATACACAGAGGATGAGGCCAATGCAGAGAGAAAATCCAGGGTCAGGTCTGGTGAGTCCCTCCTCATTGTAGGCTGAGATGCCAAAGGGTTCTTCCTGGGAAACTTAAGGTAGATTAAGGTGACTTAAACTAGTTAACACCTCACGTGTTTGGCAGAAAGTTAAGGATGATTCTCTTCAGAGGAAAACACCATCCTCTTGGGTATCAAACATTTTAAATGCACAGTAGCCAGCATACAGTTTCCCACCAAGAAAAGAGGGAGAGTGGACAGGCCACAGAAATGGTAGGATGGGATAGCAGGTTTGAAAAGGTATCAAACACTTATCAACTAAGAAATACAATAACCCAAAGTAAAAGCACAAATACGGCTGTTCTCTTTAGAGTGCTGTGGTGGGACGAGAAGCGCAGGGAACACAGGACAGCAATCAAGATAGAAATCACCTACCAAACCACTGAACTGAGAATGAGACCCCTGTCGAAGGAATCAGAGAAAGGACTGGAAGAGTTTGAAGGGGCTCGTGACCCCATATGAACAACAATGCCAACCAATCAGAGCTTCCAGGACTAAGCCACTACCCAGAGACTATACATGGACTGACCCTGGGCTCTGACCTCATAGGTAGCAATGAATAGCCTAGTAAGGGCACCAGTGGAAGGGGAAGCCCTTGGTCCTGCCAATACTGAACCCCCAGTGAACGTGATTGTTGGGGGGAGGGCGGTAATGGGGGAGGATGGAGAAGGGGCAGGGGAGGGTTAGGGGATGTTGGCGGAAACCGGAAAGGGAATAACAATCGAAATGTAAATAAGAAAATACTCAAGGTAATAAGGAAAAAAAAAAAAAGAAAGAAAGAAAGAAAGAAATCACCTACCTCTCCCTAATGTTTCCCATTTTGGGCTTTAAAACTGAATCTGCAAATTCAGTTGAGATCCTTCCATGTTGATAGAATTGGGTCTCTGCACGCAATAATAAACGCTCTGCCTTTGTGTACTATTAGCGTCTGGGGCACCATTCTTCAGCCATCTTACAGGCTCTAACAATACAAAGGAAATACAAACCATCTTCCTGGGCTAGAATCTTCCATACTGTAGGGATAGGAAATCCCTCCAAAGGCCATTCATAGACTTAGGAGAAACTCAGTCAAAACCCAAACAGGCTTCCTGACAGACCCCAGTAGAAATTCAAAGTGCCAGGACTAGCTACAACTGTCTTCTTTTATCTATGAAGGCTCATTTTAAACTTAACTAAAACAATATCATTATACTGTGAGGAGGGTAAGTAGTCCAAATGGGAACAGAAAGTTTATAATCTATACATATGTTTATGATGTGATTCCTTCTTGGTTTCTGATAGCAAAAGTAATACAGTAGATGAAATGACTGGTTTTGGCTAATTGGGAAAATTATGAAACTTGACTTCGGTTTCACAACACAGATGCATATGCAAATTATATGCATATGCAAATTACAGATGGTTTGTAGGCCTAGGTCAGGAAGGTCTAAGAGATAATGGCAGAGGATAGGTTTGACAAATAGGCTACAAAATGGAAAAGAACCAAAACAGAAAAGATAAACTTTTTTTTTTTTCGGAGCTGGGGACCGAACCCAGGGCCTTGCACTTGCTAGGCAAGCTCTCTACTACTGAGCTAAATCCCCAATCCCAGAAAAGATAAACTTATATCATTAAACTTTTCAAAATTATGTTCATCAGAATATATATAGTACATTTATGCACATTCATTTGCTGTTCTGTGTATGTGGCATTTTATAATAAACAGGTTAGGTTAGCAATGTACTACCGGGTCAAAGAAATGTTTGCTGTAGACTGTTCACAGTAGATAATGTAGGCCGCCAACCCAAGTGTGTCTCAATGGAATGACAGTGATAATGTGGCATGCAAGTACAATAAAATACTATTTTTTGACCTCTAAGCAGGAGGGAGCCTGGTTGTTGATTTAAAAAAAAAGCATGAACTTGGGTAATGTGTTAAGTAAAATAATTTAGGCATAGATGGATAAACTTTGCAAGGTCACGTTTATGTGTGGATTCTAAAGAATGTTGAATGAATAGAAGCAGATAGCAGGATGTTGGTACCCAGGTACTGATGCTAAGGGTGGACCGTGGGACTCAACTTGTGTATGTGGGGGCAGCGAAGAGGGGACACTTACCCTCCAATGCCAGTAATAAGAAACGTCTCAGTCATCCATGTGTATACATAAATGAGTGGGCCTATTACATACATTGTTCTACAGTACTGAGCTTGCCATTCAATAGCATATTGCGAGCAATACTACTAGTCAGGTAACTAATGCCTTCCTGTCAACTCTAACTCAGATTCCCTACTCACTTAGTTCTGCTAACCTAATGAATGCATCATGGAGTATCCTGTGGCTAAATCTTGGTTTACATCCTGGTTATACACTTACGCTATTTCTTTTAACGTAAGTTTGTAAAAATGTCTAGTTTGAATTTCCATAAGGATGAAGACTGGACATATAATTTTTAAAATAAAAATAAAAGCAAGACTTTGAAAAAACTTTAAAGCCAAAGGAATATAGATACAAACAAGAAACATAAGATATCTAAGCATCCTCCTGATAATTAATCCAACTCGGGTACTTTTAAACAACACTAATGTTAATGTAGAATAATTGCCATGCTTCACAGATATCACACGATAGCCAAAAGCCTATATTTCCCTAAGTAATTTACATGTACATTAAACATAGTTACTCCTGATATAAGCTACCAAATGAAAAATAACCAAGCCAGATCCAGTTCGGTTCACACAAGTGATCTTTGCTATTTAATACACTTAGGAATCTGGTAGGAACTAAATCAGCAGTTCTCAACTTGTGGGCTGTGATTCCTTAGGCAATCTCTATCTCCAGAATATACTTACTTTATGATGCATAACAGTAGCAAAATTATGGTTATGAAGTATCAATAAAATAATTTTATGGTTGGGGTCTCAACAAGATGAGGAACTGTGTTACAAGATTTAATATTAAGTCCACTGAAAACTGTTTGAATTGGTTTTTGTGAATGGTCACAGTAGCCTATGAAAACTCTACTTTATAAATGTTCAACATTTATTATATACATAATACATTAACTAAAAATTTAAATCTAATGATTAGCTAAAGCCGTTTCTGTCATCCTACCTGCTGTATTATAGATATGAACTCACTCTTCTTCTCAGAAGACACACTATCGATCTGTTGCTTGTGAGTCAGAAAAAACAACCTTATGAACACAAGAAACAAAACACATGGCTGTTAGAACATGTTTTTTCCACACCATAAATTCCTTGGCCCCATCACTATACAACCTATTTTTGTATTTATTATAATGTAATTCTTTATTCTTTAAAATTAATATGCCATTTGTTTATTCGTATATTTGTGAAGAAATTATTGAGCACTTGCACTGTGCAAAATTTGTTCTAGGTACAAGGGACACAAAATATATCAAATCCTAACTTATGGGGATGAAATTTAGTGAGTATTCAGAAGAAAAGTGAAATATAAAAATTAAACTGCACTTCAGATAGTGAGTGTTACATATTCCAAAGAATGCAAACTAGGGTAAAGACATTGAGATTCTGAGAACAAGAACGCTACAGCTGACACGTGCTTTAGGATGATCTCTTTGGGGTTGACCTGTGAAAGACATGTATGCTGTAAAGGAGCTAGCTACATACAGATTTAAAAGAACTCAGGAAAGATAAGATCCAGAGCCTTGCATTGTCTTGATAGAAAGATGATCTGACTGGAGTGGGAGATGGTGACTAGGTCACATAGGGTCTTAAGGGTCAGGAAGGAGCTCATGTTTGATTCTGAAGGGAACTGGGAAATCTTTAGATCACAGGGACATCATAAATTAATTAATGCTTTGTAAAGTGAATTCTGATGTCTGTAGAGAAAGAGAGGGAGAGAGGGAGAGAGAAGGAGGGAGGGGAGGGAGGAGGAGGGAGGGAGGGAGAGAAGGAGGGAGGAGGGAGGGAGAGAGGGAGGGAAGGAGGGAGGGAGAGAGGGAGAGAGCTGTAGTCTAGACTAAACAGGCAGTGGTGATGGTGATAAGTAGGCATATATAATGTATTCAGGTGTGATGGTTTGAATAGGAATGGCCCCCATAAGCTCATATGTTTGAATACTTGATCATTTGAAAATGGTATTACTTGATAAGGGTTAGGAGATATGGCCTTGGTGAAGGAAGGGGTGGGCTTTAGGGTTTCAAACGAGTAAGCCAGGCCTAGTGCTTCACTCTTCCTGATACCTACAGATCCAGATGTAGAACTCTCAAGTTACTTCTCCAGTACCATGCCTGCCTGCATGCTGCCATGTTCTCTGCCTTGATGACAATGGGCTAAAACACTTTGAACTTTAAGCCACCCCCAATTAAATGTTTTCCTTTCTAAGAGTTGTAGTCATGGTATCTTTTCATAGCAATAGAGATGCTAACTAAAACAGAGCATGGAAATACTTTTCATGTGTTTACAGATGATGCTGATTTGGCATTCTATCCTGGAGGAAGCACTCCTAAGCTCTACGAAACAAGTATCACTCTAATACCCAAAGCAGATAAATACACAACAAAAAGAAAACCACGGCCCAATATCCCTGCTGCACACAGGCTCAAAAATATTCAAATACTCAACAAAATACTTGCAAACAGAATGCAGACATATACTAAAAGGATTATCTACTATGACCAAGTTGGCATTTCCCCTGAAATACAGGGATGGTTCAACATATGAGAATCAATACACTTATTAAACCACATAAATGAACTTAGAAAAAAATCACATAATTTCAATAAATCCAGAAAAAGTCTTTCAAAAAATCCAACAGATTTCATGATAAAGATCCTAGAAAATGTAGGGCTAGAGTGAAGATACCTCGATATAATAAGAGCTATATACAAGAAACCCACAGCCAATATCATCTTAAATGAAGAAAAGCTCAAAGCAATGCCACTTTAGTCAGGAACAGGACATGAATATTCACTGTCCCCATTCTTTTTCAATATTGTACTGGAAGGAATAACTGGAGAAAAAAGCAAGAGAAGGAAAGGGATACAAATAGGAAAGAAGTCAAACTATCTCTTGTAACCAAACATTTTTCGTCTTAGCCCCAAGCTCTCAGAATAACGACTCCTGTGACTTAAAGATCTCTACAATTGCCTATACCAAAGCTTTGCATGGTCTCTAATGGTTAATAACTTAATATCACATTTATTTTCATCTAAGCTCTGCTCATGTACCTCTGTCTCCATTAGTGTTCCTACAGTGAATCTCTGTCTTAGTTAGGGTTTTACTGCTGTAAACAGACACCATGACCAAACAAGTCTTGTAAAGCATAACATTTAATTGGGGCTGGCTTACAGGTTCAGAGGTTCAGTCCATTATCATCAAGGCAGGAACATGGCAGCATCCAGGCACAGGAGGAACCGAGAGTTCTACATCTTCATCTGAAGGCTGCTAGAAGAAGACTGACTTCCAGGCAGCTAGGATGAGGGTCTTAAGCCCACATCCACAGTGACACACCTACTCCAACAAGGCCATACCTCCTAATAGTGCCACACCCTGGGCCAATCATACATAAAACATCACAGGTATCATTCACAATCTCTCAGGGCTCACTATTTTCACGAATTATCTTCTCACACTGCCAAATGTCCCGCCTTTTCATCCTGCTTCAGCTGATTGGCCAAAGGCCTTTTTATTGATAGGTGAATGCTTTTATACAGTGCATAAGAGATTATCTCTACATTTCTCCCTTTTAGTTCAATAAACAGCTCTTTCATTTATAAATAATATATAATAATAATTATAAAAACTATCATGTAAGATTTATATTCACAATGTCCAGTCCATGTGTATTTGGCAACTCTGGAGAAAGTACTTTCTATCTATCCTATCTCAGTGAGTTCAGAGTTTTGAACCTACAGCATTCTTTTATCTTAATTTGTATGACCATCCTAAACACTTCTTCTTAGACCTAAAAACCTTTTCTTAAATCCTAAACAATTTAAACTTAATGTGAGACTCTAGCTATCTAGGCTTCAACCACACCAGAGACTTGAGAAGGAATAAATATTACTTGTGTATGTAGGAAGTGCAGGCAAGAAGTTTCTACAACTATAGAAGTGACAGAGACAGTCGGCTGTCTGGCCAGTACCCCAAAATTTCTCTGTATCACAAGACTATCCATCTTTGTCTTTGGCCTTCTGGCCCAGAATGTTTGACAGGCATTTCTGTGAAGCAGGAAATATGAAGGACTGCTTCTCTTGTCTTGGCAAAGCTCAGCAGTCAACTACCCTGCAACCCATTTGTCCAGTTTGGACAGAATTCTGTCTACAGTTAAAGCAAAGGCAGTAGCAGCTTGCCACACTTGAAGAGAACTTCATAAGGAGATTTTTTGATGCTCATCATCTTCTTTGAAGTAAAATGGTGGTGCTGACAGGACCATCTCATTGTCAAAACAGGCTTAAATTAAAGAAACATCTTTAAATGCCACATTCTGTGGATCTCTGAGGGTTTTTAAGACTATCTATCTATTTATCTATCTATCTATCTATCTATCTATCTATCTATCTATCTATCTATCTATCTATGTCATATATCTGAATGGGCAAACAATCCTTCTTTTCTAACTATTTATTATATATTCAACTTTGGAATCATACTCCTATAATAAACTAGACCAGCATCTAACACAGCCAGGAGTTTGATTGACCAACTGTTGACTTCCATTAATTAATTACCCTAAACAGTTTGTAGTAGCAGCTTTCAAAAGGACTGGAACTTCATATTGTAATTTTAAGAATTGCCTAGGTACAATACCTCAAACAAAGGTTGAAAAAATATACAAAGTATGTTGTAGCAGATCATAACTTCAATTTTGCATTAATGTACAAATATTAATATACCACTGTAACAAAATATAACCTTAATTTTGTATCAATATACAAAGACCTATACCAATGTAAGATTTTTGGCTTGCTGTATCTCTATAGTTTAAGAGTAGATTCAATAATCTACCCTTTATTCCTATTATTCCTGTATCCCCCTGAAGTCTTTTTTTTTTTTTTTTTTTTTAGATGAAAATATATTAATTTATTTTTGGGAATTGGATTGTAGCATATTTTAGAATAATGAGTAATTTAATCATTAGCATAATGCAAATATGCATTTTAATAAATAAAAACATGTAGTAGAACTCTTTTTTTTTTTTTATTAACTTGAGTATTTCTTATGTACATTGGCAAACATCCCTTCTCCCCTTCCTTATGGTGTTCCCCTCCCACCTCCCCCATTGCCGCCCTCCCCCGACAGTCTAGTTCACTGGGGGTTCCAGTCTTAGCAGGACCCAGGGCTACTCCTTCCACTGGTGCTCTTACTAGGATATTCATTGCTACCTATGAGGTCAGAGTCCAGGGTCAGTCCATGCTATAGTCTTTTAGGTAGTGGCTTAGTCCCTGAAGCTCTGGTTGCTTGGCATTGTTGTACATATGGAGTCTCAAGCCCCTTCAAGCTCTTCCTAGTTCATTCTCTTGATTCCTTCAACGGGGGTCCTGCTCTCAGTTCAGTGGTTTGCTGGCATTAAGCCTCTGTATTTGCTGTATTCTGGCTGTGTCTCTCTAGGTCTGACTTACATCCGGCTCCTGTCGGTTCGTTTCTTGTTTTATCCATCTTGTCTAATTGCGGCTCTATATGTATAAATACATGGGGGCAGGCTCTGAATGGGTGTTCCTTCAGTCTCTGTTTTAATCTTTTGCCTCTCTTCCCTGCCAAGGGCATTCTTGTTCCCCTTTTAAAGAAGGAGTGAAGCCTTCACATTTTGATCATCCGTCTTGAGTTTCATTTGTTCTAGGCCACTAGGGTAATTCAAGCATTTGGGCTAATAGCCACTTATCAGTGAGTGCATACCATGTATGTCTTTCTGTGATTGGGTTAGCTCACTCAGAATGATATTTTCCAGTTCCAACCATTTGCCTACTAATTTCATAAAGTCGTTGTTTTTTTGATAGCTGAGTAATATTCCATTGTGTAGATGTACCACATTTTCTGTATCCATTCCTCTGTTGAAGGGCATCTGGGTTCTTTTCCAGCTTCTGGCTATTATAAATAAGGCTGCGATGAACATAGTGGAGCACGTGTCTTTTTTTATATGTTGGGGCATCTTTTGGGTATATGCCCAAGAGAGGTATAGCTGGATCCTCAGGCAGTTCAATGTCCAATTTTCTGAGAAACCTCCAGACTGATTTCCAGAATGGTTGTACCAGTCTGCAACCCCACCAACAATGGAGGAGTGTTCCTCTTTCTCAGCATCCTCGCCAGCATTTGCTGTCACCTGAGTTTTTGATCTTAGCCATTCTCACTGGTGTGAGGTGAAATCTCAGGGTTGTTTTGATTTGCATTTCCCTGATGACTAAAGATGTTGAACATTTCTTTTAGGTGTTTCTCAGCCATTCGGCATTCCTCAGCTGTGAATTCTTTGTTTAGCTCTGAACCCCATTTTTTTAATAGGGTTACTTGTCTCCCTCATGGTCTAACTTTTTGAGTTCTTTGTATATTTTGGATATAAGGCCTCTATCTGTTGTAGGATTGGTAAAGATCTTTTCCCAATCTGTTGGTTGCCGTTTTGTCCTGACCACAGTGTCCTTTGCTTTACAGAAGCTTTGTAGTTTTATGAGATCCCATTTGTTTCATTCTTGATCTTAGA